>NW_026265618.1:0-7000 GCF_025860055.1 Xyrauchen texanus | reverse complement strand
AAATTCTTCTGGGTCTTTCAAAAGTTTAGAAGTGGGTAGATTTTCTCTCATTGAAAAACGCCCCCACAGACTATTCAGCAACAATTTGTTGACAGATCTCTGAGCAGGGTTGTGACAGATCTTTGCAGGATCGAGGTTAATCCCTTCTTTTTTAAAGTAATCATCGATATAGGCTTTTTTGTCTGAATCGGTGACTACGTGAGAGGGATAGTCTGAGGCCTCCTGTTTAAATTTCAGAAAGGTCTTTACATAATCGGAAAACAGTGTTTCCGATTTCTCTGCAAAGTGCCACACCTCTGAGACCTCCATTACAAGATACCCCTTCTCAATCACCTTCAACAATTCAATGCTCACCCAGCAGCCTGAGATAGACCTCTCCTCATCTGTATGCGTACAAGATGTAACATTGATTTGTTTCTCAACGCATGTTCTGCATAGAGGAAACATAAGTTTCCCTGCACACCTGTAAGGAAGCACAGGATGAAGCAATTTTCGGGGGGGTAGCATTGTGGCCTTAATAAGTCCGTAATAATTTTCAAGGGGTTCAAAATCCTTGAAAATTATTTCAGGATGTCGAACAGGGTAGCTTTTTCGAGCCTGACAGTAAGGATAAAGACTCGTGAAATCAACATATCTGATCTTTTCATTTTCTGAAGTTTTGTGGTACACCCCCCAAAGAGTGCATCACGTGGTTTCAGTCTCTCAGGTGCCGAATAAGTGGTCATAAATGCAATTACATGAGGGTCAGTTTGCTTAAGATACTTCCATACACACTCATGCATCACCTCAACGTCTAAACAGTATGCATTCTGCAAAACATCAATCTTGTCATTAAACTGCATCCTGAGCACTCCAAAAGGCACTTTTGACAGGGGGTTTACATAGTCAGATCTGTAACGACACTCGTGACCGTGGTGAAAACATCCGGCAAATTCTAGAGCTTTTCGTACACCATCTTTTTCGTAATATCCATCAACAAAGTACCCTCCAAATTTCACTTCACCGTGATTTAGCGCGTGGTGAATGTCTACGTCACGTGTTTTTTCACATACTCAAGCCATTCAATAGAGATGTTAGAGAATGTCTTATACTGATTGACGTATGCATTATTATGTGTCAGAGCCAGTGTATTTCTAGAGAGAAATTGCGTCTTGAAAGCACCCATACAGCAACTAGCAAGAGTCACGTAGCTGAAAGGATCTACCTGCGTGCATCGTAGGAATTCATCTCTAAATTTAATGCATGCTTCACGTAATAAAATGACGTCATTCATGCAGTAGATGCCAATCTCTTTTTTAAAATCAAAGACTTCACCATCGACTGTTTCGTACCACTGATCAAATTTTGTCCTGGCACTATCTGTCATGGAGTTGTACCCGTAGTAGTTTTTAGCAGGGTATGGACCTATATAAGTCTGATTTTCCTGTCTGTTGAAATAGTGAGGAAAGAAGCCTTTTTCTTCATTTTCCAAATTTAACGCAGATGGCATCTTAGACAGAGCCATGTGGAGGAATGAGTAAGAATCGATAAAACGTTGCCTAAAAGTCTCATCATACATGAAAATGGTTCTACAGCCCTGCATTACTATGTTAAGTTGGAGTCCTGCATTGCAAAAATACTCCAGAATTAAAAAGTTGTCAAACCCGCTTGCATTGTGTGCAATCCAAGTGTAATTTTTGTACCTCGGCTGTCTAAACCTCCAAACGAGTTGTCTCACACATCCCTCACCTCCAAATTCAAATGTCTCACCATCAAAAGTCATGGCACACACATAATTTGCTATATGTTTACCATTATCACATCGTGTTTCAAAATCATAGAAAATGTAACGATCTGTATATTCCTTGGGTATGGTAGGCTGTATGAAGCACTGGTGTAGGCCTTCGTGGCTTACATCATCCCCGCAATGTAAACATTTATCATTTGGACAGTTATGAGGTTTGGGGTTTTTGGCTGTATGGTAACGTTTATTGCATTTACGACAATATTTTGTAGTATCGCAAGGAGATCTACCACAATCATCGTCCGTAGGGGGTACTATTTTATGAGCATTAAAACAGTATCTAGATCTGCAATAACGCAAACAGTCTTGACAGTGTATTATGCTTTTAGGCTGTTTGTAGCACTCACTATCGTTGCAAACAGAGCTATAACCTGTGTAACAGAAATCACACACATATGCAGACCCTATAAAGGCTTTCAGATTCTTTATCATGTAATAATGAGAATCATGAATGTAAAGATATGCTGTTTTGGTGTGTGGCTCATCTGAAGTTTTATATTTTTCCAACTTTCCATCGGTTGACCTGTAAAAGACAACAATTTTTATGTCTAATGCACGTTCAAATTTTGCAATGTCTCCTAGACCTATTTTATCCCGAGGTGTGAAACCGCCAGCACTCTGAATGGATTCACCCCATCTTTCTA
Source organism: Xyrauchen texanus (assembly GCF_025860055.1). Classification (NCBI taxonomy): domain Eukaryota; kingdom Metazoa; phylum Chordata; class Actinopteri; order Cypriniformes; family Catostomidae; genus Xyrauchen; species Xyrauchen texanus. The sequence goes on along the minus strand of NW_026265618.1, from coordinate 4,573 downwards.
AGTTGTCATGGGAAATCTGAGGGTCGAGAAAATATGCTAGACATAATGAAAAACACAGGTTGTTTGACGTATTGACAGGACAGAATAAATGCATTCTTTTTCTTCTAATCACATCATCATGTGCTATATCAACTAGCTTCCTACTGAGCACCACCGTTCCTACTTCTGGCTATGGATGCGTGTAACTGCAAACTGTCGTCGGCCATCACTTTCGCATTGCTCTGCATAATTTTTTCAAATTGTTCAACAAAAATGTGTTCGTTATAGCCATTGCTAGGTGATAATACACAGTTTACATCAGATTTCAGACTGGGGCCTCTCAGTGAAATATTAATAAAACTGGATTCACCGCCCATCTGTCTGGAAAATGACACCATCTCTGACAATGCATTGTGCACAGATGTACTGTATTCAGCAAGGTCTGTAGATATTAAATCCCTTAAATTTAGAGCCCTGTGTATCTCTATGCCATTGAAACGCGGTCTTGGTACAATTGTGAAATCATTTACAACACCTCCGTTTCTAACCAATGTTTCAATATTATTCTGACTTAAACCTACATGGGGGTCATTCGTGTCTGATGAAATATTGCTTACACCACCAGTCTGTACTGCATCAACAATCAGCTCATCCTCATTATTACCATCCTCGTGCTTTTTTATCATTGCTTCTAATCTTTCACAAAGGTTAGGTCGTGAGACCCCCAGTTTGTCATTATATTTTTGGATCATGTCTTCTAATCGTTTGCGTACTTTAGAGCGCGAGGGGCCTGATATTAATGAGGATGAACTGTGTGATGATGGTTCTAGTGACTGATTTAACATTTCACATTCTTTATTGCCATTAGAATAATTTAGACATCTTCTCTGTGTTTGAAGAATAACCTCTAATCTAGCATTTAAATCCAAATACGCAGGACCTAAAACATCTATCTGTTGATCGATTATTCTTTGTAGCTGTTCAATATTTGACAAATGATCGTATCTAGTTCTTGCAGAAGGATTTTGTTCAAAGTCTGGTTGACAATTAAGCAATTCATCGTCTGAATGTGTTCTTTTACTCGTCATATTGAAAACTTTTTTCAATTCAGTTTTATTTTCCACTGATTATACACATACACCAACTACAAAAAAAGCACAGGTAGCCTAAATAATACAAAACAACACCCTTTTAACACAAATCAAACATAAACACAATTATACACATACCAGCTACAAAAAAAAGTGCATGTTACCTAAATAATAATACAAAACAACAACACCCTTTTAACACAAATCAATCATAAAAACAATTAGTTATTTTATATGTTCTATGACAGCGTTATTGATGTTAGTCAATATATTTACCATGAGCTGGCTTTCTCGGAATTCGTCCTGGAGAATCTTTTCAATTTTATTCAACATCTCGCGATTGGCACCAACTCGATCGAGAATAAGCCGTATAAGACTTCCTTGTTCTTCTGAGTTTGTCATCACCATGTGGAAGCAGTCACAAAGACGTTTGACATTCTCTGAAATAATGTCCAGCTTCTCGTCCGCCAATCGATTCTGTTCACGCAATTCCATCAACAAATCATGGGAAAAGTTCTGTTGATTTGATGGTAGATTTTCATCCGCTTCGATAACTGTCTCTTCCACACACTCCTGATTATTCGCGATCGTCCTCCATACAATCCGATACAGCATCAATAAACGAAATCACATCCTCCACGTCGTTTAGCAGCAGCTCCTCATCTGGCACCACAGCCCCACCGTGTGATGAGACAGCATTATCGGTGTTGTCTGGAAGTATGGGTTGGTTTAGAGCGTCCCACTCCCTCACGAACGCATCATTATTGAAGATTGCTGTGGGGTCTTCGTCAATTTGCAAACTGGTAGCGTACAAATCTATATAAAGAATGAGCATATGTGCATTAGCAAGGGGGTTACCATTTTTAATGATGTTAGTGTGAATCGTACTCACCAACTGATTCGTTTAACACAGAAGGTATTTGACGTAACGTTGTTTGATCGCTTCTCCTTTCTCCTGATGAAGACCGATGTTTTTTTTCTCCAAAATAGTGTCTTGCACCGTTTCCAGCTGGGGGTACAACATGTAATCGAGGGCTTCGTGAAATCCTCGGAATAGGACTAACGGGTTTGTTGCGTCTCCGTGAACTGAGTGACAGTGATGTCTTCGGTTTGGGTGTAGCAAACCCCGGTTGTGAGACAAGCGTTGACAAGTCGACGTTTGAAATATCTACAAACACAGAAAATACATTTTTGTTTTATCAATATTGCATAATCAAAATAGAACACAAATAATGTATACATACCTTGCAGTACACATCTGTTGACAGATTTGCTCTGACCCATTGTTTCATTAATTAACGGTTCAGTCACTGAAAAACAAATAGAAAATATTCACATCAGTACTAAGCAATTCTAATATATAAATACATAAAAATGATCTTTATGTAAACTTACGCAGTTGATCGATGCGATCCAGGTTTTCATAATCGTTGATAGGGGCTGAATTACGTACAAATAAAACTGATTTAAACGCCTGTTAAAAATCAAGGTACCAAAATGTAAAACATCAATATTTAAAAAATCACATACTTCTGAAAATAAACGCCATTTTAAAGTGCAATCACCAGTGTTCTACAGATGCGTCCGTCTGGTTCAGCTGTAAATGATGACCACACACACTTAAAGTCTGTTTAAATAGGCTGAGTTCTCCCCCATAAGAAGACCTTCACTCACTGCCGGAGGGAGGGGTTGGGGAGGGGAGGGGAGTGGAGGGTAAGGGGGGACAGGAATTAAAAGTTCAAAGGTACTGCAATTAAGTCATAAAGCATAGGTCATATATAATTTTTTGTCACAAAGTTTCACAATCACACCACAGCTATCTGGCGCCATCTTCTGTTTAAATCTGGGTTCATGAAGCATCGCGACAAACTCAAAATGACGTATATAAAAGTTTAAAACTTTCAAAAGTTCAAAATGACGTATATAAAAAAAAGTTTTATTCATGTCTCTTTTATATAATTCTCAACAGAAAAATACACTTTTCTTAGACAACAATTGATCTCATTTTGTTTTCATACATTTAAACGACCGCACATCTTTCTGTCTAGTGATTTAACTCAGCGGCTGTTTTTATTATAATATTATTGAATGTAGGCCTATTAGCTTGTTTTTAGTAGGCGGTTGCTGCGTGAAGAAAGGACCCATTAATTTACAATATTAATATGTTTAGTTAAAATCTCTTTTAGAACTGAATAATGCAACATTGGGATGTTTGATAGTTTAATCTGTGCCTGAATCATTTAAAAGGACTTTCGATAGACTATACCAAAACACCCGTTGTGAAAAATTAAGAGATCAAAGATTTAAATTGACACTTCGAACTCTTGGCGCTCTTCACTACACATCCCCGCCACAAAACATCTGTCGATCGTCAGCCTTTATGTCTGAATCATACAATTAGGCTATCACATCGCATGAAAACGAATCCCCGCTGCTCAGCGCCTAAAAACCTGGATCAAAAATGCCTTATCAATTTCGTTGCTCTCAAATAATTTTGATTGGAAAAATGCAATACAACACGTGTTAAAGCTACAATTTATAATGCATACTATTTCAATGACAATATTGTGTTTGCCAATCTGAACCTAATGTTTAAAATACGTTTTAGTCTCTGGTAAAAGTAAATAACACTTGTTAATCGTTTATTCGCTTTTTAAAGTGAACGTCTGAATGAGACTGCTCAACCAGTATCGCTCTGTTTACGTAAAATAAACCTATTTGTTTACTAATATCATTCAGTATCCACTGTTTTAGAATCTCATGGTTAAAAATAAAAATAAAAAATTTAACAAACGTTTGTATTAAAGATATTTCGTCAGAATTCGTTTTTAGTAGGCAGTTGCGCGTGAAGAAAGGACGCATTAATTTACAATATTAATATGTTTAGTTAAAAGTTATTTTAGAATTGAATAATGCAACATTGGGATGTTTGATAGTTTAATCTGTGGCTGAATCATTTAAAAGGACTGCGGATAGACTATACCAAAACCCCCAGTTGTGAAATATCCAGAGATCAAAGCTTTAAATTGACACTTCGAAATCTTGGCGCGTATTCACCCCCATGAACACAGATCCAATTAACAACCCTAAGGTCTGGTCAAAATACAAATTGAATTAACCCCCAGTCATTTCGTCGCATTTATGTCTGAATCATAAAATGAATTATCCCGCCGCATGAAAGCGAGACCCCCGCTGCTCAGCACCTTAAAGGCTGGATCAAAAAACGCGTTATCAATTTGGATGCACTCCTGAAATAATTTTGATTGGAAAAAATGCAATACAACACGTGTTAAAGTTACGATTTATAATGCATACTATTTCAATGAAAACTCAATGAATACTATTTGGTTTAAAATACGTTTTAGTCTCTGGTAAAAGTAAATAACACTTGTTAATCATTTATTCGTTATTTTAAAGTGTCCGTCTAAATGAGTTTGCTCTGCCAGTATCGTCTGTTTGCGTAAAATAAACTAATATCATTCAATATCCACTGTTTTAGAATC
>NW_026265617.1:0-7015 GCF_025860055.1 Xyrauchen texanus | reverse complement strand
TGTAAATATGACTATCTTTGACTTAGTGTCTCAATAATTATGACCGTAATGTAAATATGACTATCTTTGACTTAGTGTCTCAATAATTATGACCGTAATGTAAATATGACTATCTTTGACTTAGTGTCTCAATAATTATGACCGTGAATGTAAATATGACTATCTTTGACTTAGTGTCTCAATAATTATGACCGTAATGTAAATATGACTATCTTTGACTTAGTGTCTCATAATTATGACCGTAATGTAAATATGACTATCTTTGACTTAGTGTCTCAATAATTATGACCGTAATGTAAATATGACTATCTTTGACTTAGTGTCTCAATAATTATGACCGTAATGTAAATATGACTATCTTTGACTTAGTGTCTCAATAATTATGACCGTAATGTAAATATGACTATCTTTGACTTAGTGTCTCAATAATTATGACCGTAATGTAAATATGACTATCTTTGACTTAGTGTCTCAATAATTATGACCGTAATGTAAATATGACTATCTTTGACTTAGTGTCTCATAATTATGACCGTAATGTAAATATGACTATCTTTGACTTAGTGTCTCAATAATTATGACCGTAATGTAAATATGACTATCTTTGACTTAGTGTCTCATAATTATGACCGTAATGTAAATATGACTATCTTTGACTTAGTGTCTCAATAATTATGACCGTAATGTAAATATGACTATCTTTGACTTAGTGTCTCAATAATTATGACCGTAATGTAAATATGACTATCTTTGACTTAGTGTCTCAATAATTATGACCGTAATGTAAATATGACTATCTTTGACTTAGTGTCTCAATAATTATGACCGTAATGTAAATATGACTATCTTTGACTTAGTGTCTCATAATTATGACCGTAATGTAAATATGACTATCTTTGACTTAGTGTCTCATAATTATGACCGTAATGTAAATATGACTATCTTTGACTTAGTGTCTCAATAATTATGACCGTAATGTAAATATGACTATCTTTGACTTAGTGTCTCAATAATTATGACCGTAATGTAAATATGACTATCTTTGACTTAGTGTCTCATAATTATGACCGTAATGTAAATATGACTATCTTTGACTTAGTGTCTCATAATTATGACCGTAATGTAAATATGACTATCTTTGACTTAGTGTCTCATAATTATGACCGTAATGTAAATATGACTATCTTTGACTTAGTGTCTCAATAATTATGACCGTAATGTAAATATGACTATCTTTGACTTAGTGTCTCATAATTATGACCGTAATGTAAATATGACTATCTTTGACTTAGTGTCTCAATAATTATGACCGTAATGTAAATATGACTATCTTTGACTTAGTGTCTCAATAATTATGACCGTAATGTAAATATGACTATCTTTGACTTAGTGTCTCAATAATTATGACCGTAATGTAAATATGACTATCTTTGACTTAGTGTCTCAATAATTATGACCGTAATGTAAATATGACTATCTTTGACTTAGTGTCTCAATAATTATGACCGTAATGTAAATATGACTATCTTTGACTTAGTGTCTCAATAATTATGACCGTAATGTAAATATGACTATCTTTGACTTAGTGTCTCAATAATTATGACCGTAATGTAAATATGACTATCTTTGACTTAGTGTCTCAATAATTATGACCGTAATGTAAATATGACTATCTTTGACTTAGTGTCTCAATAATTATGACCGTAATGTAAATATGACTATCTTTGACTTAGTGTCTCAATAATTATGACCGTAATGTAAATATGACTATCTTTGACTTAGTGTCTCAATAATTATGACCGTAATGTAAATATGACTATCTTTGACTTAGTGTCTCAATAATTATGACCGTAATGTAAATATGACTATCTTTGACTTAGTGTCTCAATAATTATGACCGTAATGTAAATATGACTATCTTTGACTTAGTGTCTCATAATTATGACCGTAATGTAAATATGACTATCTTTGACTTAGTGTCTCATAATTATGACCGTAATGTAAATATGACTATCTTTGACTTAGTGTCTCAATAATTATGACCGTAATGTAAATATGACTATCTTTGACTTAGTGTCTCATAATTATGACCGTAATGTAAATATGACTATCTTTGACTTAGTGTCTCATAATTATGACCGTAATGTAAATATGACTATCTTTGACTTAGTGTCTCAATAATTATGACCGTAATGTAAATATGACTATCTTTGACTTAGTGTCTCATAATTATGACCGTAATGTAAATATGACTATCTTTGACTTAGTGTCTCAATAATTATGACCGTAATGTAAATATGACTATCTTTGACTTAGTGTCTCAATAATTATGACCGTAATGTAAATATGACTATCTTTGACTTAGTGTCTCAATAATTATGACCGTAATGTAAATATGACTATCTTTGACTTAGTGTCTCAATAATTATGACCGTAATGTAAATATGACTATCTTTGACTTAGTGTCTCAATAATTATGACCGTAATGTAAATATGACTATCTTTGACTTAGTGTCTCAATAATTATGACCGTAATGTAAATATGACTATCTTTGACTTAGTGTCTCATAATTATGACCGTAATGTAAATATGACTATCTTTGACTTAGTGTCTCATAATTATGACCGTAATGTAAATATGACTATCTTTGACTTAGTGTCTCAATAATTATGACCTGTATGTAATGTAAATATGACTATCTTTGACTTAGTGTCTCAATAATTATGACCGTAATGTAAATATGACTATCTTTGACTTAGTGTCTCAATAATTATGACCGTAATGTAAATATGACTATCTTTGACTTAGTGTCTCATAATTATGACCGTAATGTAAATATGACTATCTTTGACTTAGTGTCTCAATAATTATGACCGTAATGTAAATATGACTATCTTTGACTTAGTGTCTCAATAATTATGACCGTAATGTAAATATGACTATCTTTGACTTAGTGTCTCAATAATTATGACCGTAATGTAAATATGACTATCTTTGACTTAGTGTCTCAATAATTATGACCGTAATGTAAATATGACTATCTTTGACTTAGTGTCTCAATAATTATGACCGTAATGTAAATATGACTATCTTTGACTTAGTGTCTCAATAATTATGACCGTAATGTAAATATGACTATCTTTGACTTAGTGTCTCAATAATTATGACCGTAATGTAAATATGACTATCTTTGACTTAGTGTCTCAATAATTATGACCGTAATGTAAATATGACTATCTTTGACTTAGTGTCTCATAATTATGACCGTAATGTAAATATGACTATCTTTGACTTAGTGTCTCAATAATTATGACCGTAATGTAAATATGACTATCTTTGACTTAGTGTCTCATAATTATGACCGTAATGTAAATATGACTATCTTTGACTTAGTGTCTCAATAATTATGACCGTAATGTAAATATGACTATCTTTGACTTAGTGTCTCATAATTATGACCGTAATGTAAATATGACTATCTTTGACTTAGTGTCTCAATAATTATGACCGTAATGTAAATATGACTATCTTTGACTTAGTGTCTCAATAATTATGACCGTAATGTAAATATGACTATCTTTGACTTAGTGTCTCAATAATTATGACCGTAATGTAAATATGACTATCTTTGACTTAGTGTCTCAATAATTATGACCGTAATGTAAATATGACTATCTTTGACTTAGTGTCTCATAATTATGACCGTAATGTAAATATGACTATCTTTGACTTAGTGTCTCAATAATTATGACCGTAATGTAAATATGACTATCTTTGACTTAGTGTCTCAATAATTATGACCGTAATGTAAATATGACTATCTTTGACTTAGTGTCTCAATAATTATGACCGTAATGTAAATATGACTATCTTTGACTTAGTGTCTCATAATTATGACCGTAATGTAAATATGACTATCTTTGACTTAGTGTCTCAATAATTATGACCGTAATGTAAATATGACTATCTTTGACTTAGTGTCTCAATAATTATGACCGTAATGTAAATATGACTATCTTTGACTTAGTGTCTCAATAATTATGACCGTAATGTAAATATGACTATCTTTGACTTAGTGTCTCAATAATTATGACCGTAATGTAAATATGACTATCTTTGACTTAGTGTCTCAATAATTATGACCGTAATGTAAATATGACTATCTTTGACTTAGTGTCTCAATAATTATGACCGTAATGTAAATATGACTATCTTTGACTTAGTGTCTCAATAATTATGACCGTAATGTAAATATGACTATCTTTGACTTAGTGTCTCAATAATTATGACCGTAATGTAAATATGACTATCTTTGACTTAGTGTCTCAATAATTATGACCGTAATGTAAATATGACTATATTTGACTTAGTGTCTCATAATTATGACCGTAATGTAAATATGACTATCTTTGACTTAGTATCTCAATAATTATGACCGTAATGTAAATATGACTATATTTGACTTAGTGTCTCATAATTATGACTAATGTAAATATGACTATCTTTGACTTAGTGTCTCATAATTATGACCGTAATGTAAATATGACTATCTTTGACTTAGTGTCTCAATAATTATGACCGTAATGTAAATATGACTATCTTTGACTTAGTGTCTATAATTATGACTAATGTAAATATGACTATCTTTGACTTAGTGTCTCAATAATTATGACCGTAATGTAAATATGACTATCTTTGACTTAGTGTCTCAATAATTATGACCGTAATGTAAATATGACTATCTTTGACTTAGTGTCTCAATAATTATGACCGTAATGTAAATATGACTATCTTTGACTTAGTGTCTCAATAATTATGACCGTAATGTAAATATGACTATCTTTGACTTAGTGTCTCAATAATTATGACCGTAATGTAAATATGACTATCTTTGACTTAGTGTCTCAATAATTATGACCGTAATGTAAATATGACTATCTTTGACTTAGTGTCTCAATAATTATGACCGTAATGTAAATATGACTATCTTTGACTTAGTGTCTCAATAATTATGACCGTAATGTAAATATGACTATCTTTGACTTAGTGTCTCATAATTATGACCGTAATGTAAATATGACTATCTTTGACTTAGTGTCTCAATAATTATGACCGTAATGTAAATATGACTATCTTTGACTTAGTGTCTCAATAATTATGACCGTAATGTAAATATGACTATCTTTGACTTAGTGTCTCAATAATTATGACCGTAATGTAAATATGACTATCTTTGACTTAGTGTCTCAATAATTATGACCGTAATGTAAATATGACTATCTTTGACTTAGTGTCTCAATAATTATGACCGTAATGTAAATATGACTATCTTTGACTTAGTGTCTCAATAATTATGACCGTAATGTAAATATGACTATCTTTGACTTAGTGTCTCAATAATTATGACCGTAATGTAAATATGACTATATTTTGACTTAGTGTCTCATAATTATGACCGTATGTAAATATGACTATCTTTGACTTAGTGTCTCAATAATTATGACCGTAATGTAAATATGACTATCTTTGACTTAGTGTCTCAATAATTATGACCGTAATGTAAATATGACTATCTTTGACTTAGTGTCTCAATAATTATGACCGTAATGTAAATATGACTATCTTTGACTTAGTGTCTCAATAATTATGACCGTAATGTAAATATATGACTATATCTATTTGACTTAGTGTCTCAATAATTATGACCGTAATGTAAATATGACTATCTTTGACTTAGTGTCTCAATAATTATGACCGTAATGTAAATATGACTATCTTTGACTTAGTGTCTCATAATTATGACCGTAATGTAAATATGACTATCTTTGACTTAGTGTCTCAATAATTATGACCGTAATGTAAATATGACTATCTTTGACTTAGTGTCTCAATAATTATGACCGTAATGTAAATATGACTATCTTTGACTTAGTGTCTCAATAATTATGACCGTAATGTAAATATGACTATCTTTGACTTAGTGTCTCAATAATTATGACCGTAATGTAAATATGACTATCTTTGACTTAGTGTCTCAATAATTATGACCGTAATGTAAATATGACTATCTTTGACTTAGTGTCTCAATAATTATGACCGTAATGTAAATATGACTATCTTTGACTTAGTGTCTCAATAATTATGACCGTAATGTAAATATGACTATCTTTGACTTAGTGTCTCAATAATTATGACCGTAATGTAAATATGACTATCTTTGACTTAGTGTCTCAATAATTATGACCGTAATGTAAATATGACTATCTTTGACTTAGTGTCTCAATAATTATGACCGTAATGTAAATATGACTATCTTTGACTTAGTGTCTCAATAATTATGACCGTAATGTAAATATGACTATCTTTGACTTAGTGTCTCAATAATTATGACCGTAATGTAAATATGACTATCTTTGACTTAGTGTCTCAATAATTATGACCGTAATGTAAATATGACTATCTTTGACTTAGTGTCTCAATAATTATGACCGTAATGTAAATATGACTATCTTTGACTTAGTGTCTCAATAATTATGACCGTAATGTAAATATGACTATCTTGACTTAGTGTCTCAATTATGACCAATGTAATATGTACTTACAGTCTCATAATTATGACCGTAATGTAAATATGACTATCTTTGACTTAGTGTCTCAATAATTATGACCGTAATGTAAATATGACTATCTTTGACTTAGTGTCTCAATAATTATGACCGTAATGTAAATATGACTATCTTTGACTTAGTGTCTCAATAATTATGACCGTAATGTAAATATGACTATCTTTGACTTAGTGTCTCAATAATTATGACCGTAATGTAAATATGACTATCTTTGACTTAGTGTCTCAATAATTATGACCGTAATGTAAATATGACTATCTTTGACTTAGTGTCTCAATAATTATGACCGTAATGTAAATATGACTATCTTTTGACTTAGTGTCTCAATAATTATGACCGTAATGTAAATATGACTATCTTTGACTTAGTGTCTCAATAATTATGACCG
>NW_026265616.1:0-7023 GCF_025860055.1 Xyrauchen texanus | reverse complement strand
GTATACTTCGTTCAGTTACGTATTGCTGGACAGTGGCTATAGTGCCCCTTGAGGCTTTGTAGCCACCATGAGTAATAATGAGTCCTGTTGGCCTGTAGTATCAATGTACCAAATTAGAACAATTTTTGACCAGAAAATGAGAATTTTGGGAGTGGCCTGTAGTGCCCTCTAATGGCTGAATGTGAGCCATTCTTGGTTTGTGGGTTCCTGTTGGCCTGTAGTATCAATGTACCAAATTAGAACTTTTTGACCAGAAAACGAAATTTTGGAGTAGCCTGTAGCGCCCCTAAGGGCTGAATGTGGGCCATACTTGGTTTGTGGGTTCCTGTTGGCCTGTAGTATCAATGTACCAAATTATAACTTTTTGACCAGAAAATGGGAATTTCGGCTTGGCCTCTAAGCTCACCTAGTGGTGAATGTCGGTCATTCTTGGTTTGTGGATTCCTTTTGGCCTGTACTATTAATGTACCAAATTAGAACATTTTTGACCAGAAAATGGGAATTTCGGCATGGCCTGTAGTGCCCCCTAGGGCTGAATGTTAGCCATTCTTGGTTTGAGGGTTCCTGTTGACCTGCAGTATCAATGTACCAAATTAGAACGTTTTTGACCAGAAAATGAAATTTTGGAGTAGCCTGTAAGCCCCCTAAGGGCTGAATGTAGGCCACACTTGGTATGTGGGTTCCTGTTGGCCTGTAGTATCAAAGTACCAAATTAGAAAATTTTTGACCAGAAAATGGGAATTTTGGCTTGTCCTGTAGTGCCCCTAGTGGCTGAATGTCGGTCATTCTTGGTTTGTGGATTCCTGTTGGCCTGTACTATTCTTGTACCGAATTAGAACATTTTTGACCAGAAAATGGGAATTTTGGCTTGTCCTGTAGTGCCCCTAGTGGCGTATGTCGGTCATTCTTGGTTTGTGGATTCCTGTTGGCCTGTACTATTAATTTACCAAATTAGAACATTTTTGACCAGAAAATGGGAATTTTGGCATGGCCATTCTTTGCACAGTACTTCAGAGTGATGTCATCTTTAAGCATGTTAGGTTTGAAAAACCATCAGTCAAAATTACATTTGATTTATTGACACGTATATATTGTTAAAATTTGGACATTTACATAAACACGCCCCTTTCAGCCATTTTGTATCGTATTCATTTTTCCTAAGTAGCGTTTTCAAGGATGTCCATTCTACACATGTGTACCAAATTTCAAGTCAATTGGAGCTACGGTTCAGGAGAAGAAGAGTTTTGTAGGTTTTCGCAAATTTTTCAGCGTACGGGAAAATCCATCATGGCGGAAGTTATGGGTTCTTGAGGCTTTTTTGTTCCCCATGAGGAATGAGGCATGTACACCAAATTTCAGAAGATTTGGACAAATGGCGTGAAATTGTATCACTTTGAATTTTGTTTTTTTGGGCGTGGCCTGTAAGCGCCACCTATGGGCGAATGTGGGCCATTCTTGGTTTGGGGGTACCCGTTGGCATGGAGTATCAATGTGCCAATTTAGAAAATTTTGACCAGTGACTTTTTGAGCTATTGGGGCTCAAGGAGAAGAAGAATAATAATAATAATAATAATAATAAATATAGCTGCAAGCAGCAATGCGGATTCCTCCTCAAAATGGCAAATCATTTAAAATTGATCAGTAGATGGTTGGGGATAAACCCTCCCAATTAAGGAATTCAAAAAACATGTCTTCATCTGATTCCTAAACAAAACATTTTCAATGTACAGGAAAATCCATACCGGACCTTATGGATCCTTGAGGCTTTTTTGTTCCCAATGAGAAATGCGGCATGTACACCAAGTTTCAGAAGAATTGGACAAATGGGGTGGATATTATATCATTTTGAAAAAAAAAATTTGGGGCGTGGCCTGTAGCGCCACCTATGGGCAAATGTTGGTCATTCTTGGTTTGTGGGTTCCTGTTGGCCTGTAGTATAAATGTACAAAATTAGAAAATATTTGACCAGAAAATGGGAATTTTGGAGTGGCCTGTAAGCGCCCCTAGAATGGCCAGAATAGTTGGCCATTCAGTGGTGGTTTGTGGGTTCCTGTTGGCATGTAGTATCAGTGTACCAAATTAGAACATTTTTGACCAGAAAATGGGAATTTTGGCATGGCCTGTAAGCGCCCCTAGGGGTGAATGTTGTCCATTCTTGGTTTGTGGGTTCCTGTCTGCCTGTAGTATCAATGTACCAAATTAAAAAAAATTTGACCAGAAAGCGGGAATTTTGGCGTGGCCTTTAAGCGCCCCTAGTGGCTGAATGTCGGCCATTCTTGGTTTGTGGGTTCCTGTTGGCCTGTAGTACCATTGTACCAAATTAGAACATTTTAGACCAGAAAATGGGAATTTCGACATGGCCTGTAAGCGCCCCTAGAGGCTGAATGTCAGCCATTCTTTGCACAGTACTTCAGAGTGATGTCATCTTGAAGCATGTTAGGTTTGAAAAACCATCAGTCAAAATTACATTTGATTTATTGACAGGTATATATTGTTAAAATTTGGACATTTACATAAACACGCCCCTTTCAGACATTTTGTATCACATTCATTTTTCCTAAGTAATGTTTTCAAGGATGTCCATTCTACAAATGTGTACCAAATTTCAAGTCAATTGGAGCTACGGTTCAGGAGAAGAAAGAGTATTTTTAGGTTTTAGCAAATTTTCAACGTCTGGGAAAATCCATCATGGTGAAAGTTATGGGTCCTTAAGGCTTTTTGTTCCCCATGAGGAATGAGGCATGTACACCAAGTTTCAGAAGATTTAGACAAATGAGTGGAAATTGTATCACTTTGAATGAAAAATCACTTTGAAAATCTCTACTTTCACTTTCACTTCTCTCTTAAGATTTTTTTCTGTTTTTTTGTGTGATTTACATAAGCATATCACAAGCAATTTTATTTGAAAGACTATCTAGGCACATAATAACACTGTATAGCTGTGACTGTTTATAACTATTTCAAAATGTAGCCTACAAGCTCACACTTTAAATGGTCAGTGCTTTGATTTTTAAATCATTAAAATAGCAACAGATCCAGTGAAAAAAATGGAGTGATTGTGTTTACATGCCATTCAAAAACGTGGCATTTTACAAGGTAAGAGAGAAATAAAAAAACTTAAAATAATACCATTTGTACTTCTCAATTACTTGGGAATGTCTATGTTCAGGACGAAGGCTAAATTGTTACTGTCTCTTTAAGAGGCTTTTATCGCATGATACGATACTTAAGGCACAGTTCAGTTTAATCTTTTGAGAACTGAGAAGTATCATTATTTTCGTTTTGTGCCATGCTTGTTGCATTTGTATTCATTGTGAGATGATAAAATACAGACTGCGTGAATGGTTGATTTTGTTCACTTGAATTTTGTGGCGTGTTTCAGAAAAATAATCGTGAAGACAGAGACTGAGCACCCTGTTTATTTATTTTACAAAAGCACAAGGTTTTGTTGTTATTGTAAGTGTACACAAATAAAAGTACACATTTCATAGTTCAGTAATGATGTCTTGCATGTTTCTGTATGGGCAAAAATGGCGCAGTATTTTGTTTAAGTTGTTTCAGCTGTTTCGAGAGAAAAATATAGCAGGACGTCATCTGGAATAATGCCAGAATAAAATATAATTATTCCAGATTTCTTTCTCAACTGTTTGTTCACTTGAGACATAACAGACTCCTCAATATATCATGTATTTTGACACTCTGTTGTATGAAATTGTCCGTTCAGGCGCTAAGCAGCAGCGAAAGACATCGGAGTGCGTGAGTTAGACGCGACGCGGCTCGCTGTGTCACACAAACAGCTCGCAAACATGTATTTGAGTTGTTTTGACATTTGTTGAGTTGAATAGTGTAAAATCGGCTGAATGTTCAAACAGGCAAACATTGTATACAACCGACAAACCTTCATGATGATGCGAGCAAAAATGATCTCGCCTCGCGGTTTTGCGTGTTGTCAGAGACAATTAAACAACATCATTCTCGGAAGTTTTGATACGTTAGGATTGATCAGCCCATCCCTACTTTCTTTAGACATATGTTTCATGTTTGTGTAAGTTTTTGTGGCGTGTTTCAGAAAGATATTAAGCTTAGACAAAGAGCACACGGTTTATTTTCTTTATTTTACAACAAATAAAAGTACAACTTTCATAGTTTGTGACGATGTATTAAATGTATCTGTATGTGCAAAAATAACGCAGTATTTTGTTTAAGCTGTTAACGCTGTTTCGAGAGAAAAATCTTAACAGGACACCACAGCGGCATCCGTGTTGTTCACAATAATTCATAATTAAATATATTGATACCCAATTTCTTTATCAACTGTTTGTTCACTTGATACATAACAGACACCCCAATATATCATGTATTTTGGTGTATGAAATTGTCCGTTCAAACGCATGAAGCTGTGAAAGCGAACTCTCATCGGCGTCGCGGCGTTAGTCGCGACAGCGGCTCGCTTCGCTGTGTCACACAAACTGCTTTCGAAAACATTTATTTGAGTTGTTTTGCCTTTGTTGAGTTGAATAGTGTAAAATCGGCTTGAATGTTCAAGCAGGCAACCATTGTACACAACCAACAAACCTTCCGTGAAGATCGCGAGCAAAAATGATCTCGCCTCGAGGATTAGCGTGTTGTCAGAGACAATTAAACAACATCATACTCGGAAGTTTTGATGACGTTAACGCTGTCTCGATAGAGAAAAATCTAACAGGACATCACAGCGGCATCACTAGACCCCTTCAATAATTCATAATTCAATATATTGATACCCGATTTCTTTATCAACTGTTTGTTCACTTGAGATATAGCAGACACCCCAATATATCATGTATTTTGGTGTATGAAATTGTCCGTTGAAGCGCTAAGAAGGAAGCGAACTCTCATCGGCGTCGCGAGCGTTAGAGCGACGCGGCTCGCTTCGCTGTGTCACACAAACTGCTCGAAAACATTTATTTGAGTTGTTTTGCCTTTGTTGAGTTGAATAGTGTAAAATCGGCTTGAATGTTCAAACTGGAAAGCATTAAGACACACAATTGATTTGACATACCTCCATGCAGGCGCTAAAATGTCTTCTGTAGTCTAAGTCTGGAGCTCCACCCACTAGGAGACCGAAATGCTTCATTAGAGAGATTGCTACAGAAGAGCTGCATGTGGTAGACAGAGTTACTCCAGTAGAGGAGCCTCTTTGCTCAGCCAATGTAAGTGAATGGGATTTTACATGTGGACCATATTTGTCCAGTAGAGGGAGCACTTTTGCTCAGCCATTGTAAATCAATGGGATTTTAAAAATTTTTGATCATCTTTTGTGTGTACATTTACATAAACACGTCCATTTCAGCCATTTTGTATTGTATTCATTTTTGCTAAGTAACGTTTGGAAAGACATACATACTACACACGTGTGCCAAATTCCAAGTCAATTGGAGCTGAGGTTCAGGAGAAGAAGAGTTTTGTAGGTTTTCCAAAATTTTCACTGTACAGGAAAATCCATAATGGCAGAAGTATGGGTCCTTGAGGCTTTTTTGTTCCCCATGAGAAATGAGGCATGTTTACAAAGTTTCAGAAGATTTGGACAAATGGGGTGGAAATTATATCACTTTGAATTTTTGTTTTTTGGGCGTGGCCTGTAGCGCCACCTATGGGCGAATGTTGACCATTCTTGGTTTGGGGGTACCCGTTGGCATGGAGTATCAATGTGCCAATTTAGAAAATTTTTGACCAGTGACTTTTTGAGCTATTGGGGCTCAAGGAGAAGAAGAAGAATAATAATAATAATAATAATAATAATAATAATAATAATAATAATAATAATAAAACCGACAAATACAATAGATTCCCTCCTTACGGAGGAATCTAATAATAATAAATATAGCTGCAAGCAGCAATGCGGATTCCTCCTCAAAATGGCAAATCATTTCAAATTGATCAGTAGAGGGTTGGGGTTAAACCCTCTCAATGGATGAATCCAAAAAACATGTATTTCTGTCTGAATCCTAAACGAAACATTTTCAGTCTACAGGAAAATCCATCATACCTTATGGATCCTTGAGGCGTTTTTGTTCCCAATGAGAAATGAGGCATGTACACCAAGATTCAAAAGAATTGGTTAAATGGCGTGGAAATGGTATCACTTTGAAAATATTTTTTGGGGGCGTGGCCTGTAGCGCCTCCTATGGGCAAATGTGGGTCATTCTTGGTTTGTGGGTTCCTGTTGACCTGTAGTATCAATGTACCAAATTAGAACATTTTTGACCATAAAATGGGAATTTCGGCGTGGCCTCTAGTGCCCCCTAGGGGCGAATGTTGGCCATTCTTTGTTTGTGGGTTCCTGTTGGCCAGTAGTATCAATGTACCATATTAGAAAATTTTTGACCAGAAAACGAAATTTTGGGAGTGGCCTGTAGCGCCCCTAATGGCAGAATGTGGGCCATACTTGGTTTGTGGGTTCCTGTTGGCCTGTAGTATCAATGTACCAAATTATAACTTTTTGACCAGAAAATGGGAATTTCGGCTTGGCCTCTAGCGCCACCTAGTGGTGAATGTCGGTCATTCTTGGTTTGTGGATTCCTTTTGGCCTGTACTATTAATGTACCAAATTAGAACATTTTTGACCAGAAAATGGGAATTTCGGCATGGCCTGTAGTGCTCCCTAGGGGCGAATGTTGGCCATTCTTGGTTTGAGGGTTCCTGTTGACCTGCAGTATCAATGTACCAAATTAGAACGTTTTTGACCAGAAAACGAAATTTTGGAGTAGCCTGTAAGCCCCCTAAGGGCTGAATGTGGGCCACACTTGGTATGTGGGTTCCTGTTGGCCTGTAGTATCAAAGTACCAAATTAGAAAATTTTTGACCAGAAAATGGGAATTTTGGCTTGTCCTGTAGTGCCCCTAGTGGCTGAATGTCGGTCATTCTTGGTTTGTGGATTCCTGTTGGCCTGTACTATTCTTGTACCGAATTAGAACATTTTTGACCAGAAAATGGGAATTTTGGCTTGTCCTGTAGTGCCCCTAGTGGCGTATGTCGGTCATT
>NW_026265615.1:0-7026 GCF_025860055.1 Xyrauchen texanus | reverse complement strand
TGGTTTGTGGGTTCCTGTTGGCATGTAGTATCAGTGTACCAAATTAGAACATTTTTGACCAGAAAATGGGAATTTTGGCATGGCCTGTAAGCGCCCCTAGGGGTGAATGTTGTCCATTCTTGGTTTGTGGGTTCCTGTCTGCCTGTAGTATCAATGTACCAAATTAAAAAAAATTTGACCAGAAAGCGGGAATTTTAGGCGTGGCCTTTAAGCCCCTAGTGGCGAATGTCGGCCATTCTTGGTTTGTGGGTTCCTGTTGGCCTGTAGTACCATTGTACCAAATTAGAACATTTTAGACCAGAAAATGGGAATTTCGACATGGCCTGTAAGCCCCCTAAGGCGAATAGTCGACCATTCTTTCGCTAGTACTTCAGAGTGATGTCATCTTGAAGCATGTTAGGTTTGAAAAACCATCAGTCAAAATTACATTTGATTTATTGACAGGTATATATTGTTAAAATTTGGACATTTACATAAACACGCCCCTTTCAGACATTTTGTATCACATTCATTTTTCCTAAGTAATGTTTTCAAGGATGTCCATTCTACAAATGTGTACCAAATTTCAAGTCAATTAGAGCTCACGGTTCAGGAGAAGAAGAGTATTTTTAGGTTTTAGCAAATTTTCAGCGTCACGGGAAAATCCATCATGAGTGAAAGTTATGGGTCCTTAAGGCTTTTTTGTTCCCCATGAGGAATGAGGCATGTACACCAAGTTTCAGAAGATTTAGACAAATGGCGTGGAAATTGTATCACTTTGAATGAAAAATCACTTTGAAAATCTCTACTTTCACTTTCACTTCTCTCTTAAGATTTTTTTCTGTTTTTTTGTGTGATTTACATAAGCATATCACAAGCAATTTTATTTGAAAGACTATCTAGGCACATAATAACACTGTATAGCTGTGACTGTTTATAACTATTTCAAAATGTAGCCTACAAGCTCACACTTTAAATGGTCAGTGCTTTGATTTTTAAATCATTAAAATAGCAACAGATCCAGTGAAAAAAATGGAGTGATTGTGTTTACATGCCATTCAAAAACGTGGCATTTTACAAGGTAAGAGAGAAATAAAAAAACTTAAAATAATACCATTTGTACTTCTCAATTACTTGGGAATGTCTATGTTCAGGGCGAAGGCTAAATTGTTACTGTCTCTTTAAGAGGCTTTTATCGCATGATACGATACTTAAGGCACAGTTCAGTTTAATCTTTTGAGAACTGAGAAGTATCATTATTTTCGTTTTGTGCCATGCTTGTTGCATTTGTATTCATTGTGAGATGATAAAATACAGACTAACGTGAATGGTTGATTTTGTTCACTTGAATTTTGTGGCGTGTTTCAGAAAAATAATCGCGAAGACAGAGACTGAGCACCCTGTTTATTTATTTTACAAAAGCACAAGGTTTTGTTGTTATTGTAAGTGTACACAAATAAAAGTACACATTTCATAGTTAAGTAATGATGTCTTGCATGTTTCTGTATGGGCAAAAATGGCGCAGTATTTTGTTTAAGTTGTTTCCGCTGTTTGAGAGAAAAATATAGCAGGGCGTCATCTGGAATAATGCCAGAATAAAATATAATTATTCAGATTTCTTTCTCAACTGTTTGTTCACTTGAGACATAACAGACTCCTCAATATATCATGTATTTTGACACTCTGTTGTATGAAATTGTCCGTTCAGGCGCAAGCAGCAGCGAAAGACATCGAGTCGCGTGAGTTAGGCGCGACAGCGGCTCAGCTGTGTCACACAAACAGCTTCGCAAACATGTATTTGAGTTGTTTTGACATTTGTTGAGTTGAATAGTGTAAAATCGGCTTGAATGTTCAAACAGGCAAACATTGTATACAACCGACAAACCTTCATGATGATCGCGAGCAAAAATGATCTACGCCTCGTGGTTTCGCGTGTTGTCAGAGACAATTAAACAACATCATTCTCGGAAGTTTTGATACGTTAGGATTGATCAGCCCATCCCTACTTTCTTTAGACATATGTTTCATGTTTGTGTAAGTTTTTGTGGCGTGTTTCAGAAAGATATTAAGCTTAGACAAAGAGCACACGGTTTATTTTCTTTATTTTACAACAAATAAAAGTACAACTTTCATAGTTTGTGACGATGTATTAAATGTATCTGTATGTGCAAAAATAGCGCAGTATTTTGTTTAAGCTGTTAGCGCTGTTTGAGAGAAAAATCTTAACAGGACACCACAGCGGCATCCGTGTTGTTCACAATAATTCATAATTAAATATATTGATACCCAATTTCTTTATCAACTGTTTGTTCACTTGATACATAACAGACACCCCAATATATCATGTATTTTGGTGTATGAAATTGTCCGTTCAAGCGCATGAAGCTGTGGCGAACTCTCATCGGCGTCTGGCGTTAGTCGCGACGCGGCTTCGCTTCGCTGTGTCACACAAACTGCTCGAAAACATTTATTTGAGTTGTTTTGCCTTTGTTGAGTTGAATAGTGTAAAATCGGCTGAATGTTCAAGCAGGCAACCATTGTACACAACCAACAAACCTTCCGTGAAGATCGCGAGCAAAAATGATCTGCGCCTCGAGGATTGCGTGTTGTCAGAGACAATTAAACAACATCATACTTTCGGAAGTTTTGATACGTTAGCGCTGTCTCGATAGAGAAAAATCTAACAGGACATCACAGCGGCATCACTAGACCCCTTCAATAATTCATAATTCAATATATTGATACCCGATTTCTTTATCAACTGTTTGTTCACTTGAGATATAGCAGACACCCCAATATATCATGTATTTTGGTGTATGAAATTGTCCGTTGAAGCATAAGAAGGAAGCGAACTCTCATCGGCGTCGCGAGCGTTAAGCGCTGCAGCGGCTTCGCTTCGCTGTGTCACACAAACTGCTTTCGAAAACATTTATTTGAGTTGTTTTGCCTTTGTTGAGTTGAATAGTGTAAAATCAGCTTGAATGTTCAAACTGGAAAGCATTAAGACACACAATTGATTTGACATACCTCCATGCAGGCATAAAATGTCTTCTGTAGTCTAAGTCTGGAGCTCCACCCACTAGGAGACCGAAATGCTTCATTAGAGATTGCTACAGAAGAGCTGCATGTGGTAGACAGAGTTACTCCAGTAGAGGGAGCCTCTTTGCTCAGCCAATGTAAGTGAATGGGATTTTACATGTGGACCATATTTGTCCAGTAGAGGAGCACTTTTGCTCAGCCATTGTAAATCAATGGGATTTTAAAAATTTTTGATCATCTTTTGTGTGTACATTTACATAAACACGTCCATTTCAGCCATTTTGTATTGTATTCATTTTTGCTAAGTAGCGTTTGGAAAGACATACATACTACACACGTGTGCCAAATTCCAAGTCAATTGGAGCTGAGGTTCAGGAGAAGAAGAGTTTTGTAGGTTTTCCAAAATTTTCACTGTACAGGAAAATCCATAATGGCAGAAGTATGGGTCCTTGAGGCTTTTTGTTCCCCATGAGAAATGAGGCATGTTTACAAAGTTTCAGAAGATTTGGACAAATGGGGTGGAAATTATATCACTTTGAATTTTTGTTTTTTGGGCGTGGCCTGTAAGCGCCACCTATGGGCGAATGTTGACCATTCTTGGTTTGGGGGTACCCGTTGGCATGGAGTATCAATGTGCCAATTTAGAAAATTTTTGACCAGTGACTTTTTGAGCTATTGGGGCTCAAGGAGAAGAATAATAATAATAATAATAATAATAATAATAATAATAAATATAGCTGCAAGCAGCAATGCGGATTCCTCCTCAAAATGGCAAATCATTTCAAATTGATCAGTAGAGGGTTGGGGTTAAACCCTCTCAATGGATGAATCAAAAAACATGTATTTCTGTCTGAATCCTAAGCGAAACATTTTCAGTCTACAGGAAAATCCATCATACCTTATGGATCCTTGAAGCGTTTTTGTTCCCAATGAGAAATGAGGCATGTACACCAAGATTCAAAAGAATTGGTTAAATGGCGTGGAAATGGTATCACTTTGAAAATATTTTTTGGGGACGTGGCCTGTAAGCGCCTCCTATGGGCAAATGTGGGTCATTCTTGGTTTGTGGGTTCCTGTTGGCCTGTAGTATCAATGTACATAATTAGAAAATATTTGACCAGAAAATGGGACTTTTGGGAATTACCTGTAAGCCCCCTAGGGGTGAATGTTGGCCATTCTTGGTTTGAGGGTTCCTGTTGACCTGTAGTATCAATGTACCAAATTAGAACATTTTTGACCATAAAATGGGAATTTCGAGTGGCCTCTAGTGCCCCTAAGGGCGAATGTTAGCCATTCTTTGTTTGTGGGTTCCTGTTGGCCAGTAGTATCAATGTACCATATTAGAAAATTTTTGACCAGAAAGCGAAATTTTGGGAGTGGCCTGTAAGCCCCCTAATGGCGAATGTGGGCCATACTTGGTTTGTGGGTTCCTGTTGGCCTGTAGTATCAATGTACCAAATTATAACTTTTTTGACCAGAAAATGGGAATTTCGGCTTGGCCTCTAAGCGCCACCTAGTGGTGAATGTCGGTCATTCTTGGTTTGAGGGTTCCTGTTGACCTGCAGTATCAATGTACCAAATTAGAGCGTTTTTGACCAGAAAGCGAAATTTTGGAGTAGCCTGTAAGCGCCCCTAAGGGCTGAATGTGAGCCACACTTGGTATGTGGGTTCCTGTTGGCCTGTAGTATCAAAGTACCAAATTAGAAAATTTTTGACCAGAAAATGGGAATTTTGGCTTGTCCTGTAGTGCCCCTAGTGGCGAATGTCGGTCATTCTTGGTTTGTGGATTCCTGTTGGCCTGTACTATTCTTGTACCGAATTAGAACATTTTTGACCAGAAAATGGGAATTTTGGCTTGTCCTGTAGTGCCCCTAGTGGCGTATGTCGGTCATTCTTGGTTTGTGGATTCCTGTTGGCCTGTACTATTAATTTACCAAATTAGAACATTTTTGACCAGAAAATGGGAATTTTGGCATGGCCATTCTTTGCACAGTACTTCAGAGTGATGTCATCTTTAAGCATGTTAGGTTTGAAAAACCATCAGTCAAAATTACATTTGATTTATTGACACGTATATATTGTTAAAATTTGGACATTTACATAAACACGCCCCTTTCAGCCATTTTGTATCGTATTCATTTTTTCCTAAGTAGCGTTTTCAAGGATGTCCATTCTACACATGTGTACCAAATTTCAAGTCAATTGGAGCTACGGTTCAGGAGAAGAAGAGTTTTGTAGGTTTTATGCAAATTTTCAGCGTCACGGGAAAATCCATCATGGCGGAAGTTATGGGTTCTTGAGGCTTTTTGTTCCCCATGAGGAATGAGGCATGTACACCAAATTTCAGAAGATTTGGACAAATGGCGTGGAAATTGTATCACTTTGAATTTTGTTTTTTTGGGCGTGGCCTGTAGCGCCACCTATGGGCGAATGTGGGCCATTCTTGGTTTGGGGGTACCCGTTGGCATGGAGTATCAATGTGCCAATTTAGAAAATTTTGACCAGTGACTTTTTGAGCTATTGGGGCTCAAGGAGAAGAAGAATAATAATAATAATAATAATAATAATAATAATAATAATAATAATAATAATAAAACCATCAATTACAATAGATTCCCTCCTACGGAGGAATCTAATAATAATAATAATAAAACCGACAAATACAATAGATTCCCTCCTTACGGAGGAATCTAATAATAATAATAATAATAATAATAATAAAACCGACAAATACAATAGATTCCCTCCTTACGGAGGAATCTAATAATAATAATAATAATAATAATAATAATAATAAAACCATCAATTACAATAGATTCCCTCCTACGGAGGAATCTAATAATAAAACCATCAATTACAATAGATTCCCTCCTACGGAGGAATCTAATAATAATAATAATAATAATAATAATAATAATAATAAAACCATCAATTACAATAGATTCCCTCCTACGGAGGAATCTAATAATAATAATAATAATAAAACCATCAATTACAATAGATTCCCTCCTACGGAGGAATCTAATAATAATAATAATAAAACCATCAATTACAATAGATTCCCTCCTACGGAGGAATCTAATTACCAGAAGAAGAAAAACGTGGCACACAATACTGGACTTTTAATTATCAAGAAGCCCCAAATACACATGGGGCTCTTATTTTGAAATGTATTCACTCCCAGTTGTATCACTGATTGCTGATTCGCTGAGAAAGTGAATCTGATTCAAACTGCTAACCTGAGTTCCTGAGTTCAATCCTTCACAAAAAGATCCGAGTCACAAAATAGATCTGGTTCAAAAGAGTCATTTGGTCATGACTCTTTCCTCTGCGATTGTTGCTGTGTGTGGTGCAGCGAGTTTGTCAGAAACAGAACAGGTGAAAAGCGGCGCAAAACACACTGGCGCTCTAAAGACAAAACCGCATATGAACGCACACAACCTGACTGTCGCCAATGGCGTCTAGATTTTAAACGATCAATTATTTTTGTTGCAGTCTGGAGCCCTGATGGCGCTTGCCAAACTGCCTCTAATATACAGTACCATTTTAGCACTTGGTCTACAAATTAGAGTAATACTTAAATAAATAGTACAAATTATGCATGTAAACAATAAAAATTGGGCTTATAAATTTTCCCTTAATCGACAATAATTAACGTTAATGAATGATATTACAAATAATTAACAATAACAAACTGTAATTGGAGAAGAAATTGAAACTCCAAAAATACAAGATGCATACTTTTTGGATCAAAGCTGAATTTATAGAAAGTTTGATTTTTAGTTTGATTGTCCAACCATTCTAATGCAAAATTGAAACATCAACATTGCATCTGAGACCGTAAAATCCCTACTGTAAGAGGTAGGGATGTCCCGATCCTGGCGCCGCTCGATACCATCGGTATTGGCTTCGATACTGACGTTTATAGATGGATCGTATATCGGTCCGACGAGCCCGATCCAAATCTAATACTGTGTGTTACTCATGTCCATTACTGTTCTGACCACT
>NW_026265614.1:0-7041 GCF_025860055.1 Xyrauchen texanus | reverse complement strand
TATTTCATGTCCATTATACGCTTCCCCTTGATCCTCAGTATCTTTATTTCCTGTTGATTCATTGTTTTGTAATCTTCTTAATTCCTCCTCTCGCTCTTCATTGTCTCGTTCATGCATTTGCCCGTCTACCTGCTGCTCCTCCTCCTCTCTCCCCATCCAACACTCACACCTGTTTAAAACCAATTTGCAATCCGGGCACGTTACGCGTTGCAGTGTCTCGCGAAGTGCCCCTCTCCTCGCGACTTATAACACTTAAATTCCGGACAATCCTTTACCACATGGTCCGGGCTCATGCACAGCCTACAGGTCTTCACCTGGTGGCTGTGCATCACCCGAAATATTGTGGGCCCTCCGCCGTCTCTATTTTTGTGCTGTACGGGAGGGAGGCAACTTCTTTCGGAAACGTGTTTTAACAAACCTTGTCCCGTCCTCAATACTAGTGCCCGGATACATTCTTTCGTTTAACTTTTGAGATGGGGATTACTCCCCATCCCTCCAATTTGCTTAAAATTTCCTTGTCAGCAGTGTAAACTGGTAAATGCATGAAGGAGACAACATATTCTCTGTTTTGTAGTCTTTTTACCTCACAGTCAATGCCCTTTATTTTCAATCCATCCATTATAAGCTCTACGTCATCCTCGTGTTCCAGTGTTACCTCGTATTCCTTCACTCTTTTGGGTCTGACTGCTAAAATCCTTCCTTCTCCAATCTGCTCCGTCACCGCTTTAATGATGTCCACCGCCTTTGCGTCTTTCACATATTCTACATCCACCGTTACAGTTGCTTCTTTTAAGTACACTCTCTTTCCATCTTCTTTCCTTACATCTCGATTGATTCCACTGCCATCTCGTTGTCTTTTCTCCAGTCCAGTGTCGCTTTGCCGTGCATGTTCCTCTATCCAGTCCAGTGTCGCTTTGCAGTGCGTGTTCCTCGAGCCAGTCCAGTGTCGCTTTGCCATGCGTGTTCCTCTATCCAGTCCAGTGTCGTTTGCCATTAATCCATCCATTTTTGAGAAAGAATAAAATAACCACCTTCCAGCCAGCAAAAGCTGCTGTTAGGTGGTTTAAACAGACAAAAACAAAAAAAACCTAACTTAAAGTAAGAAAACCAAAAAACAAACACACAAAAAAAGCACAAAATGGAGGAGAGCCTTCCTCTCCAACTGCAGCCAAAAACTCCCAATTGCTCACTAGCTCCCTCTAGCCTGCACAGGGTGGTATGGCCATAGCTGAGTGCTGGGGCTACCAGCAGGCCATTTAAAGCAAGCGCACTGCACACATCCTTATGCTGCTCTCCCATCATTAAAATATGTCTTGTACTGCAGCTCTAAAAAAGAGACAACAGGCCCTTTCCTCTCAGACATTGTCTATTTTTATTTATTTCTCTTTTGAAAAGGTAAGTGCCTCCTCTCTATTCATTCAATTTCACAGGAGTCGTCCACAATACCTTTTTCTGCATACCTGTGTCACAGCTTCCATGTGGTTTGCTAAAAGAGGGCATACTCAGCTGCACAATTATATGCTTAACACATAATAATAATCCAGTGGCCAAAGAAAACTCTTCTCTACTTAAAAAATGACCTCAGGACGCTTTCTTTCGGATGTGTCCACCAAATTTTGGAAGCACTGCACTTTGTTTGTACTTTCCAACTCTGTATGTTGCAGTCAAGAAAGAGCAAAAAAAACCCTCTACTGCTTTCTGTAGGAGGCAAGATAAATGAGCAAGCTGTCCTTTGCCACAGAGAAAGCTAAATGAAAGAAAATCAATCAATCATACAACCAATTTCCAAGGATAAATAAATATATCCCAGTTGAGCCAGGGGAGTGTATGAGTTAAAACAAACAAGGAAAAGAAAAATCTTACAGCACCTGGTATTCCCAGGAAGTCTCCCATCCAAGTACTAACCAGGCCCAGCCCTGTTTGGCTTCCGAGATCAGACGAGTTCGGGCCTGCACAGGGTGGTATGGCCGTAGCTGAGTGCTGCGGCTACCAGCAGGCCATTTAAAGCAAGCGACTGCACACATCCTTATGCTGCTCTCCCATCATTAAAATATGTCTTGTACTGCAGCTCTAAAAAAGAGACAACAGGCCCTTTCCTCTCAGACATTGTCTATTTTTATTTATTTCTCTTTTGAAAAGGTAAGTGCCTCTCTATTTATTCAATTTCACAGGAGTCGTCCACAATACCTTTTTCTGCATACCTGTGTCACAGCTTCCATGTGGTTTGCTAAAGAGGGCATACTCAGCTGCACAATTATATGCTTAACACATAATAATAATCCAGTGGCCAAAGAAAACTCTTCTCTACTTAAAAAATGACCTCAGGACGCTTTCTTTCGGATGTGTCCACCAAATTTTGGAAGCACTGCACTTTGTTTGTACTTTCCAACTCTGTATGTTGCAGTCAAGAAAGAGCAAAAAAAACCCTCTACTGCTTTCTGTAGGAGGCAAGATAAATGAGCAAGCTGTCCTTTGCCACAGAGAAAGCTAAATGAAAGAAAATCAATCAATCAAACAACCAATTTCCAAGGATAAATAAATATATCCCAGTTGAGCCAGGGGAGTGTATGAGTTAAAACAAACAAGGAAAAGAAAAATCTTACAGCACCTGGTATTCCCAGGAAGTCTCCCATCCAAGTACTAACCAGGCCCAGCCCTGTTTGGCTTCCGAGATCAGACGAGTTCAGGCCTGCACAGGGTGGTATGGCCGTAGCTGATGGCTGCGGCTACCAGCAGGCCATTTAAAGCAAGCGCACTGCACACATCCTTATGCTGCTCTCCCATCATTAAAATATGTCTTGTACTGCAGCTCTAAAAAAGAGAC
The DNA here is from genome assembly GCF_025860055.1 of Xyrauchen texanus. Taxonomy (NCBI): domain Eukaryota; kingdom Metazoa; phylum Chordata; class Actinopteri; order Cypriniformes; family Catostomidae; genus Xyrauchen; species Xyrauchen texanus. The sequence continues at coordinate 4,217 of NW_026265614.1, read as the reverse complement.
AACAGGCCCTTTCCTCTCAGACATTGTCTATTTTTATTTATTTCTCTTTTGAAAAGGTAAGTGCCTCCTCTCTATTCATTCAATTTCACAGGAGCATGTCCACAATACCTTTTTCTGCATACCTGTGTCATAGCTTCCATGTGGTTTGCTAAAGAGGGCATACTCAGCTGCACAATTATATGCTTAACACATAATAATAATCCAGTGGCCAAAGAAAACTCTTCTCTACTTAAAAAATGACCTCAGGACGCTTTCTTTCGGATGTGTCCACCAAATTTTGGAAGCACTGCACTTTGTTTGTACTTTCCAACTCTGTATGTTGCAGTCAAGAAAGAGCAAAAAAAAACCCTCTACTGCTTTCTGTAGGAGGCAAGATAAATGAGCAGGCTGTCCTTTGCCACAGAGAAAGCTAAATGAAAGAAAATCAATCAAACAACCAATTTCCAAGGATAAATAAATATATCCCAGTTGAGCCAGGGGGGAGTGTATGAGTTAAAACAAACAAGGAAAAGAAAAATCTTACAGCACCTGGTATTCCCAGGAAGTCTCCCATCCAAGTACTAACCAGGCCCAGCCCTGTTTGGCTTCCGAGATCAGACGAGTTCGGGCCTGCATTTTTTTTTTTTTTTTTTTTTATTAGAAAATTTCAATAAAATACATTAAAATAAATAGAAATACAGATATACATTTTATACAGAAGATACAGATTTCTACAGAAGATACAGATTTTCTTCCACAACCTTTCTACATCACATGTCATTTACATAATTTAAAAATCTCCTTCACTTCCAGGCAACTTCCACATTAGATCCTTTAAAACACCACAAACTTTTGGGGTAAAAACACCATAAAAAACATCCAACTTATTTTCACATTTAAAATACTCAAACAATACTTCAATATACAATTCGGTTTTCCTTTTAAAAACAATCCAAACATCCAACATGATTTTTTCCTTTTTTGCTACAATTCTTCTCTCCCATATTGCACTTTTCATTAGCATCACACACAGATTAATAAAACTTTTGTTTTTACCCTTTTCTTCCATCCCAAACATCACCACTCTGTTCCATTCTACAGTCTTCTCATTTAATTCCCCTCTCAACATTTCAATCAATCTTTTACCCTTTTCCTTAAAATCTTCCAGTTCTCTACAATTTAAAAACAAGTGTAAAAACTTTCATCTTCCCCATTACAAACTTTACATATTTCACTTAGTTCCATGTGGATTTTTTTTAAAATAACGTCAGTAAAAATTGCTCTGTGTCTGATTAAATATTCAAAACTCTCCAATTTTACGTCTATCATTATACCTTTCATGCTATTCCATATATCCTCTTCTTTTAGATCTTTGTATTTCTGTACCCAGTACTCATTGGCTTTTGGTTTCCTAAAAACCCCTCTCTAAAAAAACAGTAAAACATTTTCACAGTACATTCATTAAAAGCATATAGTTTTTCTCCCAACTTTACATGTACTTCTTTCCCTAATTTCTCTTCCTCCATATCTTCTATTCTTTTTATCCACTCTTTGGGTATTGCTTCTTTCATTATTTCATACTTATTTTGTAGTTCTTGTTCATTAAAATCCTCTTTTGCCACTTCCATTGTATCTATTATATACTGTAATGGTAAAAATCCCTCTTTAAATTCATATAAAATATCTCTAACTCTTGTGATCCCAACATCCCACCATTTCTTTAAAAAAATCACATTCCCCTGATTTAAAATGCCGCTGTTTAAGAACAAAGGCTGATTTAAAATGCACTCTCTACCTTGAGGATTAAAATTAACAATAGTTAAAAATTTCCCCCAAGCACTCATCAATTCTCTGTAAAAATCTGGCATTCCTTTCACCATCCAATTCTTAGTTTTCATCCATAAAATATTATCTCCCAAATTAAAATTCCCACATTTATTTAAAAAATATTCCATTGTCTTTTTCCATGCTGTTTTACTTTTCTCATCTAGATACTTTTTTATTACTTTAACTCTTAAGCTATTTTTTCTTTGTTCCACGTCTATCAATCCCATCCCTCCCTTTCCTACTTCTCCTATTATAGTATCGTATGCAATTCTTGGAGGTTTTCCATCCCATATAAAATCCAAAAAACATTTTTTCATCCTTTTTTCCACCCACATTGGCATAGACGTCACATATAAAACATACCATAACTTTGCTACCATTAAAACATTTACAATTAAAACTTTCCCCTTTAAACTTAAAGTCCTCAGTTTCCAAAAGTTTAACCTTCTTTCAATTCCTCCTAGTATTTCTTCCCACATTACTTCTTCAACATATTTTTTGTCTTTCCCTATTAAAACACCTAAGATCTTTATTTCCTTTGATTCTTTAAACTTAAAATCATTTGCTAAAACACTCGCCCCTCCAAATCTCATATATACTGTTTTCTCTTCATTTATCTTGCTCCCTGATCCCCTACAAAACGTCTGTACCACTTCCATTGCTTTTTTAACACTCTTTATATCCTTAACCATTATCGCTGTATCGTCTGCATATTGAAATATTTTTTCATTTCCCCACTCTCTTCAATGTCTATCCCTCTTACTTCTTTATCTCTTTTAACAGATAATCCCAAAGGTTCTGCAACTAGTGAGTATAAAAGTGCTGATAGTGGACATCCTTGTCTTATTGACCTAGTTAATTTAAAACATTCTGTTAAAAAACCATTACATTTTACTCTTGTTATTGCTCCTTTATATAAAATTTTAATCCATTTGATAAAACTTTCCCCAAACCCATACCCACTTAAAATCTCAAATAAATAATCATGTTCTTCTCTGTCAAAGGCCTTTTCAAAATCCAAACTAATAACATATCCATCCCTGTTTTTTTCTTTCATATACCTTATTCTATCTATTATACTTATTGTTGTGTCTGCTATATCCTTCCCTTTCACTCCATATACTTGATTTGTTTTGATTATGGTTGGCATTACCTCTTTTAATCTGTTGGCTAAAACTTTTGTTAAAATTTTCAAATCTGTGTTCAGCATTGTGATTGGTCTATAATTTTTTAAGTCTACTTTTTCTCCTTTTCTTTTTATATATCAACTTAATTAATCCCATCCCCATTCTCTGATTCATTTCATCTTTCTTAAAAATCTCTTCATATACTTCTTTTAAAATACCGGTTAAAAAATCTTTAAAGGTTATGTAAAATTCATTCCCTAAACCATCAATGCCTGGACTTTTCCTTTTATTCAGTTCACTTATTGCTCTTTTTATCTCTTCTTCTCTTATCTCTAGGTCACACTCTTTTTTGTCATCCTCTCCTACTTTTGTCTTTAATTGTTTCAATAATTCTAGTTTTTCTTCATCCTTTACTCCTTCTGCTTTAAATAGCTTTTCATAATATGCTTTTATTGTTTTTAATATCTCCTCATTTGTTTCCACTATCTCTCCATCTTCCCTTTGTATTCCTTTAATTGTTTGTGACATTCCCCTTCTTCTTTCCAAGTCAAAAAAACTTAGTACATTTCTCTCCTTCTACTGTGTACTTTGCTTTGCATCTTAATCGTGCCCCGTTATATTTCTTCTCTTCTATTTCTTTCAGTTTTCCCTCTATTTCTTTTACTTTTTGTAAATCTTTTTCCTTCGTATTCAGTTCCATTTCTAGTTGTTCTCTTATTCCTCTTTCCTTACCCTTTTTGCATCTCTGAATTATCCCACAATATTTTATGGTAAAATTTTGATTAAATACTTCACATTTTCCCACCATATTCTTTTATCTTCCATGTACATTCCATTTTCTTTTTCCTTTTCAATGATTTCCTTTATACTTAAAACATAATCTTCATTCTTTAAAACCTCTGTGTTTAAAACCCATACTCCCGGCCCTCTTTTCATTGTACTACAGTCTATTTGTATAAAAATTGGCTTGTGATCACTTATGCTTGTTTCTACATATTTTATTTTTCCGATAAAACCCTCTATATTTCTGCTACATAAACTAAAATCTATTCTTGTTTTACACATAAAATTCCCAACCAATTGTCTCCTCGAATATAATTTTTTCTTTTCATTTCTTTCTCTCCATATATGAATCATATTGTTTTGTTCCATTAGCACTTTCAATTCTTTCCTTCCTTGATCCGCTTTAAAAACCATTCCCTCTGCCATTTCTAATTTACTAAAAACCGTGTTAAAATCACCCATCATAATAACTTCTTTGTGTTTTTTAAAAATTCCCTCATT
>NW_026265613.1:0-7051 GCF_025860055.1 Xyrauchen texanus | reverse complement strand
TACACTTAACATTGAGACAAACTTTGACGCGTCACAGCTCCAAGCGAGGATTTCGTAGAAACGTGTGATTTGCCACATTTGAAGAGGCTGGCAGGCTCTGTAAGAGCATACCTCAATATGGGGTAAAAGTTGCACCCCTGGGGGCAGGAGCTGCCCAAAAATGCCCCAATTGACTTATAATGGTGTAGGACGGCCCATGAAATGAAAAGGCATAGGGATTTTTATTGAACATAGCTCTGGATCACAGTGTCATAGAGACGAGGGGGTGGGCTCATTTTACTCAGACGACCAATCAGTCTCTCAGGATCATTGTGAAGCTATCAAGCCACGCCCTAGCAACCATTAAGAGCACCTTAGCAACAAGTCCCATACACTTCTATTGAAACAGATCAAAGGGATATCTCCGGATAGAAGTGTCATAGAAACACAAGGGTGGTCTCGTTTGACTCGGGACAGCAAACAGCCAATCATGCATCAAATCAACACTTCCTAGCCCCTCCCTAGCAACCATTGTCAAGCACCTTAACAACCAAAATCCATAGAGGGATATCTTCCATTCTGAATGTCACAGAGGCATGGGAGTTGGTTTATATCATTCATACTGACAAGCAGCCTTTGGAGATTCATGATTGGCAGCTGCCAAGCCACTCCCTAGCAACTACACAGAGTACCCTAGCAACCGTTTAGCAGTAACTATATCTCTGCACCAGAAAATCAGAGAGACTTCTGGGTTGATTTATTTCAATCAGGATGGCAAGGACACTTGATTAGTATCACTATGGTAACTGCCTAGCAACCAGATGGGGTTACCCTAGCAACCGAGTAACAAATCACATATCTCTGCATCAGAAAAACGTAGAGACTTCCGGGTTGACTTATTTCAATCAGGATGGAAAGGAGACTTCATTAGTATCACTATGGTAACTGCCTAGCAACCAGATGGGCTTACCCTAGCAACCGAGTAACAAATCACATATCTCTGCATCACAAAAACATAGAGACTTCCGGGTTGACTTATTTCAATCAGGATGGCAAGGACACTTGATTAGTATCACTATGGTAACTGCCTAGCAACCACATGGGGTTACCCTAGCAACCGAGTAACAAATCACATATCTCTGCACCAGAAAACAGTACAGATTTTTGGGTTGACTTATTTCACTCAGGATGGAAAGGAGCCATGTATTGTATTACCTTGCTAACTGCATAGCAACCACATGGGCTTACCCTAGCAACCTAGTAACAAATCACATATTTCTGCACCAGAAAATTATACAGACTTCTGGGTTGATTTATTTATGACCACAATTTCTGTTCTTTTCAAGCAGGCTATTTGACGAGTTTTGCCACGGCAAGCACCACTCACATTTTCTTCAGGAAATGTACCTATCTAGTTATTATTATATCTCCGTACAAAACTTCGGCACCTAACTCGTCCCGCACCTTTTGGCGTACACCCACGAATGAGGTGTCAAATCGAACGGCCTATTGCGGACACGTGTGCTATGACTTTTATAAGCGATCGGGGGTACGGTATTTGCCCCAGGGGCAAAAAAGCGGCCGAAAAATCCCATAGACTTAACATTGCGTCAAATTTTGCCGCGTCACAGCTCCGAGCGAGGATTTCGCAGAAACGTGTGATTTGCCACATTTGAAGAGGCTGGCAGGCTCTGTAAAAGCATACCTCAATATGGGGTAAATGTTGCACCCCTGGGGGGCAGGAGCTGCCCAAAGTTGCCCCCATTGACTTACAATGGTGTAGGACGGCCCATGAAATAGGGATTTTTTATTAAACATAGCTCTGGATCACAGTGTCATAGAGACAAGGGGCCTGCCCCATTTTACTCAGACGACCAATCAGTCTCTCAGGATCATTGCAAAGCTATCAAGCCACGCCCTAGCAACCATTTACAGCACCTTAGCAACAACTCCCATAGACTTCTAATGAAAGAGATCAAATGGATATCTCCGGATAGAAGTGTCATAGAAACACAAGGGTGGTCTCGTTTGACTCGGGGCAGCAAACAGCTAAACATGAATCACCACAACACTTCCTAGCCCCTCCCTAGCAACCATTGTCGAGCACCTTAGCAACCAAAATCCATAGAGGGATATCTTCCATTCTGAATGTCACAGAGGCATGGGAGTTGGTTTATATCATTCATACTGACAAGCAGCCTTTGGAATTTCATGATTGGCAGCTGCCAAGCCACTCCCTAGCAACTACACATAGTACCCTAGAAACCGAGTAACAAATCACATATTTCTGCACCACAAAATCAGTACAGATTTCTGGGTTGATTTATTTCAACCAGGATGGCAAGGAGACTTCATTAGTATCACTATGGAAACTTCCTAGCAACCACATGGGGTTACCCTAGCAACCGAGTAACAAATCACATATCTCTGCACCACAAAACACTACAGACTTCCGGGTTGACTTATTTCACTCAGGATGGAAAGGAGCCGTGTATTGTATTACCTTGGTAACTGCATAGCAACCACATGGGCTTACCCTAGCAACCGAGTAACAAATCACATATTTCTGCACCAGAACATCGTACAGACTTCTGGGTTGATTTATTTATGACCGTAATTTTTGTTCCTTTCAAGTTACAACATGCTGTTTGACGAGTTTTGCCACGGCAAGCACCACTCACATTTTCTTCAGGAAATGTACCCATCTAGTTAACAGAGTACCCTAGCAACCGTTTAGCAATAACTATATCTCTGCACCAGAAAATCAGAGAGACTTCTGGGTTGATTTATTTCAACCAGGATGGCAAGGAGACTTGATTAGTATCACTATGGTAACTGCCTAGCAACCAGATTGGGTTACCCTAGCAACCAAGTAACAAATCACATATCTCTGCATCAGAAAAACGTAGAGACTTCCGGGTTGACTTATTTCAATCAGGATGGCAAGGACATTTGATTAGTATCACTATGGTAACTGCCTAGCAACCAGATGGTGTTACCCTAGCAACAGAGTAACAAATCACATATCTCTGCATCAGAAAAACGTAGAGACTTCCGGGTTGACTTATTTCAATCAGGATGGCAAGGAGACTTCATTAGTATCACCATGGTAACTGCCTAGCAACCAGATGGGGTTACCCTAGCAACCGAGTAACAAATCACATATCTCTGCACCAGAAAATAGTCGAGACTTCCGGGTTGACTTATTTCACTCAGGATGGCAAGGACACTTCATTAGTATCACTATGGTAACTGCCTTGCAACCAGATGAGGTTACCCTAGCAACCGAGTAACAAATCACATATCTCTGCATCAGAAAAACGTAGAGACTTCCGGGTTCACTTATTTCAATCATGATGGCAAGGACACTTGATTAGTATCACTATGGTAACTGCCTAGCAACCAGATGGGGTTACCCTAGCAACCGAGTAACAAATCACATATCTCTGCACCAGAAAATCAGAGAGACTTCTGGGTTGATTTATTTCAATCAGGATGGCAAGGAGACTTGATTAGTATCACTATGGTAACTGCCTAGCAACCAGATGGGGTTACCCTAGCAACCAAGTAACAAATCACATATCTCTGCATCAGAAAAACGTAGAGACTACCGGGTTGACTTATTTCAATCAGGATGGCAAGGACATTTGATTAGTATCACTATGGTAACTGCCTAGCAACCAGATGGTGTTACCCTAGCAACAGAGTAACAAATCACATATCTCTGCATCAGAAAAACGTAGAGACTTCCGGGTTGACTTATTTCAATCAGGATGGCAAGGAGACTTGATTACTATCACTATGGTAACTGCCTAGCAACCAGATGGGGTTACCCTAGCAACCGAATATCAAATAACATATCTCTGCCCCAGAAAAGCGTACAGACACCCGGGTTGATTTATTTCAACCAGGATAGCAAGGAGACTTAATTAGTATCACTATGGTAACTGCCTAGCAACCAGATGGGGTTACCCTAGCAACCGAGTAACAAATCACATATCTCTGTACCAGAAAACAGTAGAGACTTCCGGGTTGACTTATTTTACTCAGGATGGCAAGGAGACTTCATTAGTATCACTATGGTAACTGCTTAGCAACCATATGGGGTTAACCTAGCAACCAAGTAACAAATCACATATCTCTGGATCAGAACATCGTAGAGACTTCCTGGTTGACTGATTTTGCTCTGGATGGCAAGGAGACTTGATAAGTATCAGTATGGTAACTGCCTAGCAACCACATGGGGGTTACCCTAGCAACCGAGTAACAAATAACATATCTCTGCCCCAGAAAAGAGTACAGACTTCCGAGTTGATTTAATTCAACCAGGATGGCAAGGACACTTCATTAGTATCAATATGGTAACTGCCTAGCAACCACATGGGGTTACCCTAGCAACCGAGTAACAAATCACATATCTCTGCACCAGAAAACAGTAGAGACTTCCGGGTTGACTTATTTTACTCAGGATGGCAAGGAGACTTCATTAGTATCACTATGGTAACTTCCTAGCAACCATATGGGGTTACTCTAGCAACCAAGTAACAAATCACATATCTCTGCATCAGAAAAACGTAGAGACTTCTGGGTTGGTTTATTTCACTCAGGATGGCAAGGACACTTCATAAGTATCACTATGGTAACTGCCTAGCAACCACATGGGGTTACCCTAGCAACCGAGTAACAAATCACATATCTCTGCATCAGAAAAACATAGGGACTTCTGGGTTGGTTTATTTCAATCAGGATGGCAAAGACACTTGATTATAATCACTATGGTAACTGCCTAGCAACAAGGAGGGGTTACCCTAGCAACCAAATAACAAAACACATATCTTTGGATCAGAACATCGTAGAGACTTCCTGGTTGACTGATTTTACTCTGGATAGCAAGGACACTTCATAAGTATCAGTATGGTAACTGCCTAGCAACCACATGGGGTTACCCTAGCAACTGAGTAACAAATCACATATCTCTGCATCAGAAAAACATAGGGACTTCTGGGTTGGTTTATTTCAATCAGGATGGCAAAGACACTTGATTATAATCACTATGGTAACTGCCTAGCAATAAGGAGGGGTTACCCTAGCAACCAAATAACAAATCACATATCTCTGGATCAGAACATCGTAGAGACTTCCGGGTTGACTTATTTGACTCAGGATGGAAAGGAGCCATGTATTGTATTACCTTGGTAACTGCATAGCAACCACATGGGCTTACCTTAGCAACCGAATAACAAATCACATATTTCTGCACCAGAAAATCGTACAGACTTCTGGATTGATTTATTTATGACCATAATTTTTGTTCTTTTCAAGCATGCTATTTGATGAGTTTTGCCACAGCAAGCACCACTCACATTTTCTTCAGGAAATGTACCTATCTAGTTATTATTAGTGGTGCTTGCAAAGCATCACTATTGTAATCTCACATACTTATTATTATACTTTTTATTTTTATTTTTATTTTTATTTTTATATCTCTTAACAAAACTTCGGCACCTAACTCGTCCCGCACCGTTTGGCGTAGACCCACGAATGAGGTGTCAAATCGAACGACCTATTGAGGACACATGTGCTATGACTTTTATAAGCGATCGGAGTACGGTATTTGCCCCAGGGGCAAAAAGCGGCCGAAAAATCCCATAGACTTAACATTGCGACAAACTTTGACGCGTCACAGCTCCAAGCGAGGATTTCGTAGAAACGTGTGATTTGCCACATTTGAAGAGGCTGGCAGGCTCTGTAAGAGCATACCTCAATATGGGGTAAAAGTTGCACCCCTGGGGGCAGGAGCTGCCCAAAAATGCCCCAATTGACTTATAATGGTGTAGGACGGCCCATGAAATGAAAAGGCATAGGGATTTGTATTGAACATAGCTCTGGATCACAGTGTCATAGAGACGAGGGGTGGGCTCATTTTACTCAGACAACCAATCAGTCTCTCTGGATCATTGTGAAGCTATCAAGCCACGCCCTAGCAACCATTAAGAGCACCTTAGCAACAAGTCCCATAGACTTCTATTGAAAAAGATCAAAGGGATATCTCCGGATAGAAGTGTCATAGAAACACAAGGGTGGTCTCGTTTGACTCGGGACAGCAAACAGCCAATCATGCATCACTTCAACACTTCCTAGCCCCTCCCTAGCAACCATTGTCGAGCACCTTAACAACCAAAATCCATAGAGGGATATCTTCCATTCTGAATGTCACAGAGGCATGGGAGTTGGTTTATATCATTCATACTGACAAGCAGCCTTTGGAGATTCATGATTGGCAGCTGCCATGCCACTCCCTAGCAACTACATAGAGTACCCTAGCAACCGAGTAACAAATCACATATTTCTGCACCAGAAAATCGCACAGACTTCTGGGTTGATTTATTTCAACCAGGATGGCAAGGAGACTTCATTAGTATCACTATGGTAACTGCCTAGCAACCAGATGGGGTTACCCTAGCAACCGAGCAACAAATCACATATCTCTGCACCAAAAATTACTACAGACTTCCGGGTTGACTTATTTCACTCAGGATGGAAAGGAGCCATGTATTGTATTACCTTGGTAACTGCATAGCAACCACATGGGCTTACCCTAGCAACCGAGTAACAAATCACATATTTCTGCACCAGAAAATCCTACAGACTTCTGGATTGATTTATTTATGACCATAATTTTTGTTCTTTTCAAGCATGCTATTTGACGAGTTTTGCCACGGCAAGCACCACTCACATTTTCTTCAGGAAATGTACCTATCTAGTTATAATAATAATTATTCTGCCACAGAAAAGTTCGGCGCGTAACTTGTCCCGCAGCTTTTGTCACACACCCCTGAGTGAGGCGTCAAATTATGCGGCCTATTGAGGAGAGGTGTGCTATGACTTTTATAAGCGATCAGGGGTATGGTATTTGCCCCAGGGGCAAAAAAGCGGCCAAAAAAATCCCATAGACTTAACATTGCGACGAACTTTGACGAGTCACAGCTCCGAGCGAGAATTTCGCAGAAACGTGTCATTTGCCACATTTGAAGAGGCTGGCAGGCTCTGTAAGAGCATACCTCAATATGGG
>NW_026265612.1:0-7063 GCF_025860055.1 Xyrauchen texanus | reverse complement strand
TTTTAGCTACTTTTTTTAAAGTTTGTATGATTGTTTCCTTTTCTGCACATTATGGATAAAAGATAGTTATAAACAAATTCTTTCAAAGACAGAAAACTAAGCTTTCACTAAATTTACACTTGCATTCATATTCTAATTTCTTGAAGATGTGACACGATGTGAACACAGAGATATGTGATGCTCACTGGTTTTTATGGTGCATTCTGGGATTTTTGGGGAGTGACTGTTTTAGTGCACTGGAACAATTTTGTGATTGGGACAATCCTAAAAATGGACGACTCCCTGACCAGTGTGCTGACTAATGATCTAAAGCTGATTGAGATGCACTATTTTAGTTCAGTCTCAGTGTACTTCACAGGTACAAGTGGCCTGATATATATATATATATATATATATATATATATATGTTATGTACACACAAAATTTGCCTTTGAATTATTATATATTTTTTTATAATCTTGCCGTAAATATGTGCACACCGTCTGGACACTCTTGACTGTGCACTCGCACTCTTATACTGGTGTGTGTGAATTGGTGACTCCAACTGTTCAAGTAATGAACTCATCAGACTGAATATTGCAGATGATACGCAGCTCTACATATCGTTCCAACCTGATGATCCAACTGTCTCAACTCATATCTCTTACATCCTCGGACGTATCTCTTTATGTTGTCTCCCTGTGTGTGTTTTTTTTTTTTTGTTTTGTTTTCCATCTGCCTTTCATGACAGGTTAAAATGCCACCAGGTGTCAGATATATGATCAGTTCCCTGTTAGGATTGGCTGACAAGAGGATAAATTCTGGGTGGAACCAACACATAAAGAGAGAGACAATGAGAGGCAGACTGTTTGTAGGCTGTCTCTGAGAGGTGTTCCTTTCTCCTGCCCCAGATTGTGTACATTCTTAATACTTTGCTCACAACACTAAACAGAGTACACTTTATGACCATTGCATAGACTCTCATTTTTTTATTTGTATTGTTACATTTTTCATTTACTTGCTTTGTTTATAATTTTATGGAAGCCATAGTGAAGTGGGTAATATTTATTTTCTATTTAACCTTTTTTCTCCTGTTTCTACCTAACAAGGGAGTCCGGGTTGAAATGTGTTGCTTATTTGTGTTAATTGCCAAGGCAGGAGAAGGGAATTATAAAATCTCTCCTTGTTGCACCTTTCCATCCCTAGGCTGGGGAGGGTGTAACATATCTCTGCCTGACTTTTGGAGATCTCTGCCTGAATGAAGGAACACCACCTTCATCTCAACCTGGCCAAGACCAAACTCATTGATGGAACTTGTGATCCTAGCAAACCCATCTGTTACTGTTCATCTGTGCTCCACTACTGTGAGACCTATCAGGACAGCTGAAACCTGAGAGTAGTAATTGATGAACAGCTACATTTTAGTAGCTTTCCTGTCTGAATATGCTGTGCAGTCCCTAGTCCAAGCTCTGGTTATTTCAAGATTGGACTTCTGCAGTGCTCTGTTGGATAGCCTTCCAGCTAGTGCTATCAAGCCACCGCAGATGGTCCTGAATGCGGTGGCACGTCTGTTTTTCAACCCACCAAAGAGGGCTCACATCATACCCCTCTTGGGCTTACTCCACTGGCTATGCATAAAATTCAAAGCATTGAATTTGGCCCTTAGGACAACCAGTGGAAGAGCCCTCTTACACCTGGTGGTCCCATCACAACGAGGCACTTCACATTCATTCGCTTTCTCTGTCCCCCGGTGGTGGAATGAGCTTTCAACCACCTGCCGTTCTGCTGAAACCATTTCAACATTCAAGAAAAAAGCTGAAAACATACCTATTCTGTGAGCACTTAACCTGTCCTAAATAATGGCACTTACTATTTAAGAAATCTTTTAAAAAATCATTATCTGTCTCTTTCTTCTGTGCTAGTTTCTGTACTATTATAGCAACACTTAGAACTTGGCAGTGTGATCCTGCAGGTACAGTTTACTTTATATGACAAAGTGTTTATGTTCCTCATTTGGATAAAAGGGTCTGCTTAATGACTAAATGTAAATGTAGTTTATCTGACATTTTATGTTTGTGGATTTTCTTACTGTTGATGTGTGTGTTTTTAGATTATCTGACTGTTGAATGCACATTAATTTATATAGCGCTTTTCTGACACTATGATCAAAGCGCTTTACACAGTGAACAGGGGACTCTCCTCAACCACCACTAGTGTGCAGCATCCACCTGGATGATGCGACGGCAGATAGAGTGCACCAGTATGCTCACCCCACACCAGCTATTGGTGGAGAGGAGAGAGTTATAGAGCCAATTATTGGCTGGGGATTATTAGGAGGCCATGATTGAGAAGGGCCAATGGGGTGAATTTAGCCAGGACACTAGGGTTATACCCCTACTCTTTACGAGAAGTGCTCTAGGATGTTTTTAATAACCACAGAGAGTCAGGACCTGATTTTAACATCTCATTCAAAGGACAGTGTCTTTTTCCAGTATAATGTCCCCTTCACTATACTGGGGCATTAAGACCCACACAGACCACAGGGTGAGCACCCCCTGCTGGCCTCCTTAATATCTCTTCCAGTCGCAAACTGAGTCTTCCCCAGGAGGTCTCTCATCCAGGTACTGACCAGGCTCAACCTTGCTTAGCTTCAGTGGCAACCAGTCTTGAGCTACAGGTTAATATGGCTGCTGGTAAATGCTGATGTTTGTTTGTAGGTTATCTGACTGTTGATGTGCGTTTGTAGATTATTTGACTGGTTATATGCACGATTTTAGATTATCTGACTGTTATGTATGTGTGTTTGTAGATTATCTGGCTGTATGGTGACAGAGGAAGGCTGTTGTTCTGTGACATCAGCTCTGAGATCAAATCTCTCACGCCTGAAAGAGCTGGATCTGAGCTACAATCACCCAGGAGAATCAGGAGTCAGGCTGCTCTCTGAAAGACTCAACGATCCAAACTGCACACTGGACAAACTTAAGTATGTTGAGCTGTAAAACCCTGTTTATACCCATATTAACCCCTTAAACCCAGGCCCTAATTGGTCTTGAATTTATTGAATGGTCAGTAAATTCACTGAAACAGCACCTGTATTTATTCCTTTTAAAAAATGGAAATCCTTAACAAATACACACAGAAGACATATATTTTTAATGTTTCATTAGAATGAGGACTTTTTTGTAATCATTATATTTTATATAGAATATTATTTTTACTCATTTTAGGAAAACAATTAAAAAGAACAATCTTTAAGCATCTGTCACTTAACCCTTTCACATTTACTGGTGCATATTTGTGATGGTTTATGACTGGCACCCTTAGAGTAGCGTCACACATTTGTGTTTCTGCATCAGTCAGTGATGTCAGATTCAAAACGGTTTTCATACCAACACTAAACTGCTCTGCCCAAGTGCCTGTAATTCATATTCACACAAACTGAAGCTCATACAGTCTTTTCAAGCACATGGTATGATTATTTTATGACATAGACATCCAAATGGTCACAAAATTACTACTATAAAAGTTTACAGCTCGTATGCAAACAGTCAACACAAAATTGGGATCAATGTTCCTCGCAGCCATGTCTGTTTACATTAGGTGATCGTTCTGTTGTCAATCACAAGTAACTCAAACAGCAACTCAATAGTCTTTTCAAGCACACAGTACGCTCATTGAAACAGACAGTCAAATTGTCGCAAAACATCACGATAACGGACAACAGCTCACCTATATGCAGTCAACACATCAGGGAAATGCAATCATTCCAGTCCAGCCATCTTTGTTTACATTAGGTGGCAATGTGTTTGTCACACACACACACACACACACACACACACACACACAAACACACACACACACACACACACACACACATATGTTGGTACTCCTATCATAATGAGGACTCTCCATAGACATAATGATTTTTGTACTGTACAAACTATCCCTGAAAGCACAGATACATCAACCAGACGTCTATTTGATGTGTATTTACATCTTAACGACATCTATTTTACATTGTTTGCTCATATGCAATATGTCTATAAAATGACAAATATTGACTCGAATGTCAGTAAAACATTCAGCAGATGTCTTTGAGACATTTATGATCTAGAATGTTGTAAATCTGTTATTTAAGATGTTTGGTAGATGTTGCTTTCCAGATGAAAAGATATAAAACAGACATCAGAGATGTACGTATATTAAACCTGTAAACACACACAGCCACAAACATTGGTACTCCTATCATTATGTGGACTCTCCATAGACACAATTATTTTTATTATATATATTCTATCCCCTAAACCTAACCCTAACAGAAACATTTGGGATATTTACATTTAAAAAACATTATATATTATGTACGTTTGAATTACAAGGACACTAGAGATGTCCTCATAAACCACATTTATAGCATAATACCTTCGTAACTACTAGTGTATAACCTAATAAAACCACCAAACACACACACACACACACACACACACACACACACACACACACACACACACACACAGTGTACAGACAGACCGTATTGATGATTTCTGACTATTTATATAACTATGTATAAAAGAGGAAGTAAAACAAATACAGTACAGTAGACAAAACCCATTTGTTTATATGCTTAGTATATACAGTATTTTTAAATATATTTTATCTATAAATGTTTTAAAATGACAAATCAAGAATTCAGTATATTACTCATCTACACTGTGAAGTGTCACGTGACCTCATTATAACAGATTTAGCATTCTTTTGATATTTTGCGTGTGGACATAACTCACTCTGGGGGGCATTCAAGGGAATTCAGAACCTACTCCTGAAAAGGGAAAAACAAAATTATTCATGGTTTTGATTTAGGGCAGTCCCCTAAATACAGAAAAGGTGACAAAGTGCAAATTTTATTAAAGGTGCAGTATGTAAGATTCAGAAACCCTTGTTATTAATGACACCTGTGGCCGTGAAGTGAAATGCAGCAGCTACCGGTTGCTCGTGAACTCCATAGGGAGGAGAGTGAGCATTTACCAAAACAATGATGTAACCTACAAAGAGACTGAACGTGATTCACCGGCATCATGCTGACAGATGAGGTAGCATAATTAAAATTACTCAGTTATGATTGTTTTACAAACTTTGAGACTGTATATTATATTTGACTCTCCAGTGCTGGAACAGGGCTAAAACAAAGTGTGGATATCGGTCTGACTATGTGAGACTGTAGTTTGAATATTCACTTTTCTTTGCATGATACATTGACTGCATTTATACGATAGCTGATGTCAGTGTTAGCTAGCTAGTCAGCTTTATCAATAGCTCTTAGCTAAACTTGGTGGATGATGACAGTTGCTGTTTATAAAATAGACTGTACATTATAAATATGTTGACACAATTCAGTATTGATGTGATTCATCACAACTGACATTTTGATATATCGATGCACTATTGTTTTATAATAATAGATGATATATATTTTCTGTATAACCAAGTTACGTTACACTAATGAATGTGTCTTTTTGCATTATCTTGAACATTGTCTAGCATTCATTTCATGTGTTATTGTAGTTTAGCTAAAATGACACAGATCAATCCTTATGGCTCAATATGTCACATGCTTTGCAGTTATGTAAGTTTACCTGTCCAATAAGAAAAACACCAATTCAGGGTCAGTTTTGATCCCCAAAACCAAACGAAGGTCCATCCAGGAATCAAATGCCCTGCCGATTTTCACTTTAGTTTTCACTCGACCACGATCACATTCCCGCTTAGCCAGACGGGATTCAGTAGATCAATGTTTTTTTGGCTTACTCAGAGTTTGTGTTGGAGTCGGTGTTGTGCTGGGATGTTTGCTGGATTCATCTCTAAGATAATGTTATCTAGTGTTGCAGTTTGTTGTCACTGTTGAATAGTGGAAGAGAAGCACTGAGGCTCTCGGGAGCGCACATAAACATCACATATATTTGATTTTCCCGGCAAAAGCGACCCGCTCCCTTCACATGAAAATCAGTCTACAGGCTTTAATAGGCAACCTAGGAAGTGTGTGAAGGGCTCATTTTATAAGTTGTGTTACAAGCCGTTCACACATTGGCAAAAAAAGGTGCTGCTTGCTTGAAATAACCAAAATATTGTTGAAATGGTTTTGCAGTATTTGGTTGGGTAAGACTTTCCCTTTTTATTGGATGGGGAACACAGTGGACAGTGACAGTGATTCAGGGAAAAGGTCTTTTAGTCTCTTAATTCAGTTTTCTTGCCTTGACAGTAAAAAATCAATTCTATATCAAAACTGCTATTCAAATAAAAGTGAAATGTTCAAATCTTACGGATCATAACAGAAGCAGCATCACTGGTAAATGATGCAAGAGTGTCTGCAGGTCTGCATTTCTCTGCTGTAATGATGTTGAAGATGGTTTCTGTAATAGTTGCAGCATCTCCAGTAGGGATGTAACGGTTTAACAGTTTCACGATATACCCCAGTTTAATAATAGATGATTTTCACACCATAGACATTCTTATTCACAGTATTGCATGAATATAAAATCTGAACTTTCTAAAATCCAAATCAGTTTAATGATGACATCATCAGATACACTTGATAAATTGTGATTTCCTCATTTTACATTGAATGGACACTTCATTTAAAGGCACGGCACGGGCTCATCTCACCACAAAGACATGTCGGACCCTGAACATTTATTTACACCATCAAAAGCTTTTTCTTGGTCCAAATCTAAAAATCCTACATTAAGATTATTGTCTCTGGCAAAAGTAATCAGATCATGTATTCAAAACAAATGATCAAATATTGTGCGTTTAGGAATACAATATGACTGGTCAGCGTGAATTAATTTAGATATGTAAAGTTTGAATCTGTTGGTTAATGATTTGGACAGTATCTTATAGTACATTTATTTCACTGCTGAAATCTGCAGTGTGAGAGTATTTTGGACATTTTGGGTTTGGCACCATTAATGGTTCTCAGTTATTCTGTTTGGAAAGTTTGTTGCATCGTCCCATGAAATCTGTGGAGGATAATATATTTAGATGCAAACGGATTGTGTTTATATGAAATGTTACAATGAACTTATTT
>NW_026265611.1:0-7158 GCF_025860055.1 Xyrauchen texanus | reverse complement strand
AATGGGTTTAAACTGGAATCTGATGCTCAAACGAAAGCTGCATATAAAACGCTGCTCAGAATAACACTCTCACACTAGTCTGATTTTGATGCACACATCTCAGGATGGGTCATATTGCTCTTATTCTCGTCGGCTGTCTGATTGTCACAAGGAGCTATTTAACAACAGGTAACATCAATCTGTTTGCTTCAGCTGCAATGTCATTTTGATATAGATTTTAATAGAGAATTGTAGAAAACTGTTTGTGATTTCATTAACAATAACTTTTAGAGATTTTGAATGGCACCATTAGGTGACACTTCAGCACTAGTTCAACATTTTGTACTGTTGATACTAAATTGATTTTAATCTATATATTTTTATTTCAATTAACAGCTCAGAGTATCACCTCTCCACCTGTGTTTACTCCAAGTACCACATCGCCTACAACAACTACCACATCACCTACAACAACTTCCACATCACCTACAACAACTACCACATCACCTACAACAAGTACCACATCACCTACAACAACTACCACATCACCTACAACAACTTCCACATCACCTACAACAACTACCACATCACCTACAACAAGTACCACATCGCCTACAACAACTACCACATCACCTACAACAACTACTACATCGCCTACAACTACCACATCGCCTACAACAACCACCACATCGCCTACAACAACTACCACATCACCTAAAACAACTACTACATCACCTACAACAACTTCCACATCACCTACAACAACTACCACATCACCTACAACAACTTCCACATCACCTACAACAAGTACCACATCACCTACAACAACTACCACATCACCTACAACAACTACTACATCACCTACAACAACTTCCACATCACCTACAACAAGTACCACATCACCTACAACAACTACCACATCACCTACAACAACTACTACATCGCCTACAACAACTACCACATTGCCTACAACAACTACCACATCGCCTACAACAACTACCACATCACCTACAACAACTACCACATCACCTACAACAACTACCACATTGCCTACAACAACTACTACATCGCCTACAACAACTACCACATCACCTACAACAACTACTACATCACCTACAACTACCACATCACCTACAACAACTACCACATCACCTACAACAACTACTACATCACCTACAACAACTTCCACATCACCTACAAGTACCACATCATCTACAACAAGTACCACATCACCTACAACAACTACCACATCACCTACAACAAGTACCACATCACATACAACAACTACTACATCACCTACAACAACTTCCACATCACCTACAACAACTACCACATCACCTACAACAAGTACCACATCACCTACAACAACTACCACATCACCTACAACAACTACTACATCACCTACAACTACCACATCACCTACAACAACTACCACATCACCTACAACAACTACCACATCACCTACAACAACTACTACATCACCTACAACAACTTCCACATCACCTACAACAAGTACCACATCACCTACAACAAGTACCACATCACCTACAACAAGTACCACATCACCTACAACAACTACCACATCACCTACAACAACTACCACATCACCTACAACAACTACCACATTGCCTACAACAACTACCACATTGCCTACAACAACTACCACATCACCTACAACAACTACCACATCGCCTACAACAACTACCACATCACCTACAACAACTACCACATTGCCTACAACAACTACCACATCACCTACAACAACTACCACATCACCTACAACAACTACCACATTGCCTACAACAACTACCACATCACATACAACAACTACCACATCGCCTACAACAACTACCACATTGCCTACAACAACTACCACATCACCTACAATAACTACCACATCGCCTACAACAAGTACTACATCACCTACAACAAGTAATACATCACCTACTATCACATGTATGACATCAGCTAGTACATCACAACAACACAGTAAAAAGTTTAACATTCTCGAAGCATCGTTTGAGATTTCTCAATTACCACACAATCAGAACTCTCTGGAGAACTTTAGAGCACCCTTTCAGTTCAATGGAACCTGGTCTCATAGAAACACGTTACATGTAAAATACTTGTAATCAGATTACAGTTACTGACTAGCAATTAATTTACTCATATTGAAGAACTTTATCGGGGTATGCTAATTTCTAAAATATTATTTATGTAGAATACATGAATCATGGCCTGTAACAAGTCATTGTGAAGGAGAAATGTTACTTGTGTGTAACAATGAACAAGAAAGAAATATAGACATTATTTTGAATTTGTTGAGCGGAATTTTAAAAAAAAATAACTTAAAAGAAAAGTAATTAGTATAATAGTATAAATAATGTGATTTCTTTTTCAATTACGTAATGAGAAAGTAATCTGGTTAAACATTTTTAGAAATAATTTGGAATTTGTAGTGGATTACTATTACTCAACACTGCTTATGACTTCTTAACACTTTTAATATAGCGCATGACTCATTTTACCGTTAGCATGACATAATAAGCTTGTGTTTAGCGCCACACAGTAAACATTTTACCTCAGAACAAGGATATAATATATCGGTTATTTGAGGTTCCTTTGAAGGGTTTCTGGAGGATCTCCAGAGGGTTTCGTTGGTTTGAGTAATCTTAAATCGTGCCTACAGTACATCACCTTTAACTATTTTTGGGATTTGCTTTTTCAGTGTTCAATGATCTGAGACTAGCATTTTAACAGCCAAAACATTTGCCTTGCATGCTTCAGTTTTGTCTTACTTGTCTGTTGCACGTTCAAGTGTGTATCTTGACTTCACCTAATTCTAATTGTTCCACAGTAATTAGAGGATCCACTAATATGAGGTCCACACATGTGACCGCACAGATGAATCTCACCACACCATTTAATTTGACCACGACTATGAGCACTACGTCTACAACTCAAGTTCCCCTCAGTGAGTTTTTCTTTTCTTTTCATCTGTGTGTTTAAGTGTGTGATGTATTTATATTCATATCAGTGTTTTTGACTCATTTTTCCAGCATTTGGAAGCTGTGCAATGGCGGGCATGTGCTGTCCTGGACATAACAACTCCTGCCAAGCCAATAATTGTTTTTGTGATGTTGTATGTTTGAGACTGCATGACTGCTGCCCTGATTTCAAGCCCACCTGCCTTACAGGTATTCAAATATAATCATGTTAATATTATATTGGTAACACTTTACATTAAGCTTCCCTTTGTAAAGGGTTAATAAAGGGGTTAATAAATGATATATAACTCATTTATAAATGCATTATAAATCATTTATATGCAGTTATAAGAACATAAATAAAAGGGGTGACTATCATGTGATATTTGCCAAATAGTGTGCCAATTTAAACTTGCATGTTATAAATGCTTAATAAAGGTACCTATTAATACTTATATCAATTAAAATCATGAAATGTCATAATTCATTATTTATGTCATGATATGATACTTAAAATAAGCTACTATAGAGAGATTCAATGCTTGCGTTTGTGTTTTGTCACTTTCATTGTTAATTTGATGTCAAAATTAATGCTGCTACACCAAAAACAAACAAATAAATTCAGGGCTTTATTAATATCATTAAGTCATTAATACATGGTTCACAGGTGTCTACATAATGTTAAGGTGGACTTTCATAGCTTATTAATGCTTTGTAAGTCATTTATAAATGGTTCACAGGTGTCTACGTATAAGGTGCACTTTCATAGCTTATTAATGTCTTGTAAGTCATTTATAAATGGTTCACAGGTGTCTACGTTAAGGTGCACTTTCATAGCTTATTAATGTCTTGTAAGTCATTTATAAATGGTTCACAGGTGTCTACTTTACGTTAAGGTGCACTTTCATAGCTTATTAATGTCTTGTAAGTCATTTATAAATGGTTCACAGGTGTCTGCTTTACATTAAGGTGCACTTTCATAGCTTATTAATGTCTTGTAAGTCATTTATAAATGGTTCACAGGTGTCTACTTTACATTAAGGTGCACTTTCATAGCTTATTAATGTCTTGTACGTCATTTATAAATGGTTCACAGGTGTCTACTTTACGTTAAGGTGCACTTTCATAGCTTATTAATGTCTTGTAAGTCATTAAACAGTAAATGGTTCACAGGTAACTCAATAAATAGGCTTGCATTGTGGCACCTGTTTTAAGGTTGCTAAATAAGTTTGTAAATGCACCTTATATTAAGACTTGTATTACAAGGTACAGATATTGTAACTTAATTTATAAATGACCCATAAAATGAAGGGAAATAAAGCATAAAGATTTACTCTTAATAAGTGAGAGAAGTCAAAGTTACAGGAATACATTATTGTTCTGGATGAGCATGAAGTCCTGAAATGTAACTTTAATATATAGGTCACAAATCTGAGTAATGGCATTCTTCTGTCACCAACTCGACACGCACAGTGACATGAGACAAGACAACAGTGTAATCTATTTTTTGCTGCATCATGAATGATGACATTTCATGATTAGGATTAAAATATGTATTAATAAGAACATTTATTAAGCATTTATAACATGCAAAGTTAAAATTGTCTCACTATTTGGCAAGTATTGCATGAAAATCACCCTTTATATACATGTTGTTATAGATGCATATACATGATTTATAATGCATTTTAAGTTGTGTTATTAGTCATTAATGAACCCCTTTATAAACTCTTTACAGAGGCAACCTTAATGTCAAGTGTTACTATTATATTCAATGATTTATGATGAATAATTGTGATACAAATACAATTATAAGCTTATAAGCTCCTTTCAGAGCATTTGCTGAGCTTACATACTTATCTGATAAATCCTGACATCTGTCATTGCCTCTTTCCCCTCATAGTCAATAACAGCACCAACACCAGCACCAGCACACCAAGCACCTTGCCATTGACAGGTATATTGTATTGTCTGTAATTATGCTATATAATGTGTTCTTTTTCTTTGATTATGTTAACTGTTAAATATTACATGAACTATTTTTACTAACACTTTTAATGTTCATCTTGGACTGACACTGACACCTAGTGGCTCGGATGCAGCATCATTTCAAATGAATCTTTGTCAGTTTCAGATGCCACTGTAGAAATGTATTATTCACAGTCAGCCATGATTAATGTAATCATTGAGTGAAAGTGTCCAATAACAGGACGGGTACTGAGATTAAGCGAGTAGCATTCGGCTGGTCATGTGACTCTAACATGGCCGCCCCATGTGCGGATCCGCTCCACGTACAATAAAACAGCTTTTATAAGGTTACTGATGTACTGATGCTCATGATGTCCTACATATGTTGCACAATTACAGTTCATGTCTTTAGGAGTTAAACCTTTTAAATGAGGTCTTTAATTAATTAATATTTTGTATAGAGTGAAATGAGGATCGATCCAGTCATTATTTGAACTTTTGACATGTCATTCACTCCGATTCTGTAGGGAATTGTTCAGCAGAACCGGCTCTTTGCTGTCCTGGGAATAACGTCAGCTGTTTCAGAGGCTGTTTTTGTGATGAAATGTGTAAACAACACAACGACTGCTGCCCCGACTTCAATGGCACATGCTGTAAGAACCCAGATGTTTTTTGTGTTGTGTTTGATTTAAGAAAAATACACGTGTAAACTGAGAATAATAGCTTATATCCAATAGGCTGAAATATCTTGAGAATTTGAGATGATAAATATTTTGTTTACAGTTTTGGCCCTTTAATTTGATTGGTCAAGCAGCATTACCAGAGTGCTGATAATATAAAAATGTATCCTTCCTCATGTCTGTGTTCACCGCTTTGGCTTCTGTTGGAGCTATGTTTGATAGCGGCACAAAAATAACTACCCATATTGGGCATGGAAAGTCAGGTAGTCGATAGTTTATAGAAATGTTGTATAACAGCCCAAGAAAGACTGATTTGCTTAACGGGTTATCGGTTCTGTAATATAGGGTCTCCCAATAAATGGAGCCATTCTTCTTATTATTATTATTAGTGGTGCTTGCCAAAGGCAAGGTATCACTATTGTTCTCTTGCATACTTATTGTTCCTCTTTTTATTGTTATTATAGCCCTGCGTGTCTCCCTCTCTCTCTCCCTCAGAGGATTTATATTATCAAGCAGCCAATAAGTAATGACCTAAAATCTTCATAGCCACACCCTAAAAATGCTAAAAACATGCTAGCATCGCCTTGCGAAGTGCTAAAACGTGCTAAAAACTTGATTGCATCAGGCTAACACATGCTAGCATCAACTAGCGAAGTGCTAAAACAAGCTAAAAACGTGCTAACACATGCTAGTATCACCTAGCGAAGTGCTAAAACATGCTAAAAACATGCTAGTATCCTGCTAACACATGCTAGCATCATGCTAACACAAACATAACACCTACATGCTACCATCATGAAAAACACATGCTAGCAACATTCTATGACCATTATTTTAGTGCTTAGCAACAAGTTAGAAAATGCTATTTAACGAGTTTTGCCGGGAAACCGCCGCCGGGACGCTGTACCTGCCAAAAAGGAATGGTGGACGGTGATCGTAATGACGGCCGTACACACCAGTTATGTGACCCAGGGAATAAGGAAACCGCTTTTGTTAAACTTTTGGGTACAGCAGCTACTTGAGCATGCGGCAAAATTAAATGAAAAAGGATCAAAAGTTTCTCCCACCAGCCCGAACAGACCACAAAACGGTGCCGTAATATGCAGAAAAAGACAGCAAAAAGTGCCCCACCTCCAACAACTTTTTGGGTCAGTTATTATGTAAAATCCCGGGCCGATTTCTCTTCCCAGTCCAGCCCTGTGTGTAAGTGTAATGCAACTGAAAAAGATATTAAGCAAAGCAGGATAGGGGCATCTTCACATATATAGACCCAGATAGCAAAATAACATTGGGGACGAATTTGGGAACATGTCTGCAGTGAGTTTGGCCAACATACCACATAGAATTACGGTCCAAGATTGGCCCAAATGTCACTAGCTGAAATTAGACCGGACACACGACAGTAAGTGACCAAAACTCACCACGATTTTGTTGTGTTCCCCGTATCCCCAGAAAGCAGATTATTGGACCACAGCTCACAATGCATTGGGCTGTTACTCTTTGTTTTCAGGGTTATAAATATAAATGTATTATACTTATGGAAT
>NW_026265610.1:0-7216 GCF_025860055.1 Xyrauchen texanus | reverse complement strand
GAGAGGGTTTAACCCCAATCCTCTACTGATCAATTTGAAATGATTTGCCATTTTGAATCCGCATTGCTGCTTGCAGCTATATTTAGGGCCCAAGCCTTGAAAAGGCAAGGCCCTATTGTTTTCGTTAGGATTATTAGGGCCCAAGCCTTGAAAAGGCAAGGCCCTATTGTTTTCGTTAGGATTATTAGGGCCAAGCCTTGAAAAGGCGAAGGCCCTATTGTTTTCGTTAGGATTATTAGGGCCCAAACCTTGAAAAGGCAAGGCCCTATTGTTTTCGTTAGAATTATTATTATTATTATTAGGGCCCAAGCCTTGAAAAGGCAAGGCCCTATTGTTTTCGTTAGAATTATTAGGGCCCAAGCCTTGAAAAGGCAAGGCCCTATTGTTTTCGTTGGGATTATTATTATTATTTTTTTTTCATGAATATTGGGGCACTTTTGGGGCTCTTAACATGCTCAAAAACTCTTGAAACTATGCACACGGGTCAGAACCCGCGGCCATTAGGGCCGGGCTGAAGCTGGTACCCGGACGTGGCAGGGGGGCTCGACAGCGCCCCCTGGAACAGGGTCCTAAAACTTGGTCCATAAATCAAACACGCTTGCATGTAATAATATGAAACTCGGTACACATATAGATCTCATCGTTTCATATATCCTTCATACTTTTACTTTTTACCTCAGGCCAACTGGAAATCGTCTATTTAGGGTTTTTTGGAAAACGCATGCAATGGAATGTGAAATACTCCTCCTAGAGAATTCCACCAATCACCACGAAACTCGGTCAGCATGAAGTCAAGACATTGAGGATGAAAAACAGTTAGCGGATTTTTGATATCTCGAACGGTTTGGCCATGGCGAGGAAACGAAATGATGGCGCGAAAAGAGAAACAGGAAGTGTGTTATAACTTCTGCATACATTCATTGATCTCCATGAAACCGCAGCAGCGTGATCGCTGTAAGAGGCCGATCACATGGATGTGACTATTGTGAGTCAAAGTTATAGCGCCACCAACTGGCAGAAGGAAGTGTGTCACTTTCAAAATGCTTTGAAATCACCCTCTTATTTTTACCCGATTTACTTAAAACTTTAGGTGTATAATGTAAACACACGGCAGATGTAGACATGTGAAAGGATTATTGATATCTTCGATACTGTCGCCGCGGCAACGCTTCAAACTAGAATATTCTTTTTTGATGCTTTTGAGACTCTTAGCATACTTGAAATTGCATGAAACTCGACAGACACATCACATTTATTAGCCAGTAGACATGTGCAAAGTTTCAGAAACAGGCGTGGTGCAGGGGCTCAGTAGCGCCACCTTTTGACAAAAGTGGGGGGGTTGCTTTACAGTTTGACCCACAGTTACAAAACTCAGTATTTTTATTGTTCTCATCGAGCCGGACAACTTTCTAATTTACAGTCATTAGCTCAGACCAACAGAAAGTCAGATATTTTGGTTTGAATGTGGATGTTTTGGAGAATTTTCTCTCCCTGTCTCACTGACCCTACGTGTCTCTGTGTCTGTGGGGAGGGTGCTGATTTTGCTGATGAGTGAAAATGCTTTTATTTTAGTTTTTCAAGGTTTTGGGGCCCTTAACGTGCTCGAAAACTCTTGAAACTTTGCACACAGGTCAGAACCCGCGGCCATCAGGGCCGGTCCGAAGATGGTACCCGGGCGTGGCAGGGGGGCTCGACAGCGCCCCCTGGAATGGGATTCGAACACTTGTCCATATATCAAACATGCTTGCATGTAATACACCCATGTTAAACATAAAAATGTACTTCCATTGCATATCATAGGAACACATAAGCGTAAATTATAATTACATTAATAAACCTGTACAAAGACCTCCAGATAAATACTGGCCTTCTGGATTAACATATTTAAGTGCTGCAAAAGATATTGACCTATGACATCCTATGACATTAAAAATTATTCTACATTTGAATTACCTCATAGATGTGACTATTGTGGTTCACGGTCATAGACCCTGTCCCAAATGGCAAACTTCATATGAATTTTCAGTCTTGTGTACTTATTTCATGTGTCCATTAACTCCATGAGACCGTAGGGTGTCTACTTTTTCATTTTAGGTATCAGAAGGGTGCTCGCGCATACTTTGTGGTTGATATGTGCCCTCGATGCGCACTTTTGCAGAGCCCACACTGATGCAAGCTCTACAGCACACATCTTCTCGACAGTCAAAGCGAGGTTATGTTATTGCCCATCGTGCACAGCGACCCTAAAGGCACGGGGGTGGCGGTGCCACCGGCTTGGGCCCGCCATCGCTGCTTGCAGCTATATTTAGGGCCCAAACACAAAGTGCGTAGGACCCTATTGTTTTCGTTAGGATTATTATTAGGGCCCAAGCACAAAGTGCGTAGGACCCTATTGTTTTCGTTAGGATTATTATTATTATTATTATTATTATTTTTTTACGACTTACGGGGCACTTTTGGGGCTCTTAACATGCTCAAAAACTCTTGA
The DNA here is from genome assembly GCF_025860055.1 of Xyrauchen texanus. Lineage (NCBI taxonomy): Eukaryota > Metazoa > Chordata > Actinopteri > Cypriniformes > Catostomidae > Xyrauchen > Xyrauchen texanus. Next base: position 4,728 of record NW_026265610.1, on the reverse strand, counting down.
AACTTTGCACACGGGTCAGAACCTGCGGTCATTAGGGCCGGGTTGATGCTGGTACCCGGGTGTGGCAGGGGGGCTCGACAGCGCCCCCTGGAACAGGGTCCGAAAACTTGGTCTATAACTCAAACACGCTTGCATGTAATAATATGAAACTTCGGTACACATATAGATCTCATCGTTTCATATATCCTTCATACTTTTACTTTTTACCCCAGACCAACAGGAAACCGTCTATTTAGGGTTGTTTGAAAAACGCACGCAATGGAATTTGGAATACTCCTCCCAGAGAATTCCACCAATCACCACCAAACTCGGTCAGCATGATGTCAAGACATTGAGCATGAAAAATTGCTGGCAGATTTTTGATATCTCTAACGGTTTGGCCGTGGAGAGGAAACGAAATGATGGCGAGAAACGAGAAACAGTCAGAGTGTTATAACTTCTGCATACATTAATTGATCTCGATGAAACTTCAGCGGTGTGTTCGCTGTAAGAGGCCGATCGCATGGATGTGACTATTGTGAGTCAAAGTTATAGCGCCACCAACTGGCAGAAGGAAGTGTGTCACTTTCAAAATGCTTTAAAATCACCCACTTATTGTTACACGATTTACTTCAAACTTTATGTGTATAATGTAAACACCCGGCAGATGTAGACGTGTGAAAGGATTATTGATATCTTAAATACTGTTGTCGTGGCAGCTCTTCAAACTTGAATTTTCTTTTTGATGCCTGGTGCAGGGGCTCAGTAGCGCCACCTTCAGACAAAAGTGGGGTATTGGTTTCATACTTTGACCTAGAGTCAGATATTTTGGTTTTAATGTGGAACACATTGCACAAGAACTTTGAAGCTCAAAAAAAGCACATAAATGCAGCTTAAACAGCAAGGAAGTGTGTTATAACTTCTGCATACATTACTTGATCTCGATGAAACTTCAGCAGTTTCTTCACTGGAAGAGGCCGGTCGAGTGGATGTGACTATTGTGAGTCAAAGTTATAGCGCCACCAACTGGCAGAAGGAAGTGTGTTACTTTCAAAATGCTTTGAAATCACCCCCTTATGTCTCAATTGAACAAACAGTTGATAAAGAAATCGGTATCAATATATTGAGTTAAGATGAAAATAAACTATTACTCTGTCTAAGCGATTATCTTTTTGAAACACGTCACAAAAACTTACAGAAACGGATAATACAAACATGATGTTGGAAATATACACTTATCAGAATAGTTATATTAAACTTGTCTATTTCAGTTAAAGCCATTTCAGTTATAAAGCTGTCTCATATGTCATTTCTCCTTTAATTCTATAATATAACCACTAGGTGGAGGTCTAAGCACATTTTCTGTATTCTCGTTGTTTTAACGTAAGAAGAAGACTTGTACGTGTTGACTGTTGAGAACGGTGTTTGGAGTTTTTAAAAGACGCGGACCAGACGGAAAAACAAGACGTACTGCATCATTGCGTTCAATATTTTAACGAGGGCCACTCGTACGCTGTACACGGTGTAAACATCAGCTTGAGGACTCTTAAAATGTACATACGTCTCAGTTCTGGATGGAGTTATTTGCAGACCTTAGAGATGCTGGATACTTCAACGGGAGTCGTGAGCGTCATTGCTTTGGTGATTTTACTCAGAACAGGGTTTCCGCGGGGTCTTAAAAAGTCTTAAAAGTCTAAAATTTCAAAATCACAATTTAAGGCCTTAAAAAGTCTTAAATTTGCTGAAGTATTGTGTTCTAGGTCTTAAATAATTTTTAACAGGTCTTAATTTTCCTATGTCCATGTAAAACTCATTTAAATGCTCCACAGCGCTTTGGAATGTTTTTTTTTAATTCCGTGGTGTTGTAGTTTCTTTTTCAGCTAGTCCAAATATAATTCGCTGTATTATGACTACAAAATAGACCAACATGCAACAGCCAATCAGCTTTGAGCTTTAGTGTTATTGGCGCGAGTCTCTCGGATACCACAGAAAGGCGTTAAATGGATTTTATTCAGGTATGAGGAAGTGCAAGTTTAGCGATACTTGGCTTGAAAAATCTGAATTTCGTGCTTGGTTAAAGCCAGTTGCAAATAACGCATTTGAAGCCTACTGCTTATGCAAGAAAGCTATTAAATTGGGAATGTTGGGTGTACGGGGCTGGAGTCTCATTCAAAAAGTGAAAAACATCTAACTGCTGTGAAGGGTCTCCAGCAAACCACAGCCATCAGCCATTACGGCTTTGGAATAGCGGATGATGACTAATTTCCAAAATCACGGGACCGTTCGTGCTGATGTTCGACGAAAGTCTTAATCGCACCACCAAAACGAAACAGCTGGACCTGCACGTACGTTTTTGGGAGGGCGGGCAGGTGCAGTCAAGATACCTGGGATCCCAGTTCATGGGTCATGCAACTGCCGAGGACTTAATGAAACATGTGAAAGTAAGTAAATGTTTTATTTTAGCAAATAAATAAATTTGAGCTAAAATTATTTTAGCTGTTACGACTTTGTTTATAGATTATTATTTTTTCATTAGCAAAAGGGTGATTAGAGTGGTATTTTCTGTTGAGAACGCTGTTGCACCCTGTTTACTTAAATGGGAGCGTTCTCTTGAATTGCTTAGTTACCAATGATCGCTCGCGTTAACTCGACAATCGACTACTGTGGACTTCGACCGAAAACAGGAAGGCCCTGTCCCAATATGCACACTATGCCCTAAGGCCTTCCTCGAAGTGGACACTTGTTGAATGTGCACTTAGCGGAGTAAGTGCGCAAGGGCCCGAAGTTGTGAAAAGCAGAATTGGGACAGTTTTGCACACATCACTATCTACGTCACTTCTGTTGTGATCAGGAGAGCAAACATAACGTGCAGGGTAGTCCGATAGACTTCTATATATCTCTGAACCGGAGCCTGTAGCGTTGAAATTTGACGTCTTGGTTAAGCTCACCGCAATGGTCTGCTGCGAATGGGTCGAGACTGCAATAAATAAAAATAAAAGGAATAGGCTACAATAAATGATCTATGGCAGGGCTAGTATAATGGTGGCCCCAGATCATCTTTATCTGGCCCTCCAACAGTTTTTTTATGTTTAAAACCCTCACAATCTGATATCAAAGTGCCCTCTCAGCAAAGGTTTAGCGCGTTCATAGGCAACCGCATTCCTCGGTGAGTTTAACAACGCTCATTGTGGTGTACAACCCCATTCATCGGTGAGTTTAACAACGCTCAACTGCAGGTAAAGCGGCATTCAGAGGTGAGTTTAACCAAAACAACGCTAAACTGCATGTGGCTAATGTTTACACTCAGGGTACATTACGGCATGTTTTCCATAACGTTACGACGTTCTCAATATAATTCATAATCCCACGTTTATAATGAACAACGCGTTATGGTTATTGTGTTATTAAAAACTGTGTACGCAGGTGTTACAGTTAACATGGTAACACTAAGTTACACCTGGTTTACTTGTATGTTACTGATTAAGAAGTAATGTCAAAAAACAGTTATAACTGCATGAAGATGAATGGTAACACAATACTGGCAAAATACTGTTTACATCTTGCAAATGCATATGATTCAAGACAAGAATTCCCCAGAACGGAGGGAGGAGGGGTGACAAACCTCATTATCATTTAAAGTCATATGCACTGAAACGGCGTGCTGAAAACGGAGCTGTTTTTGAGCAGTTAAAATTAGTGTTTTCTTAAAATACTAATGAGAATTTTTAATAAAAGTATATTACAAAGTTTTCATTTAGACCCTAAAGATTCATATTAACTTGTACAAAAATGGCATTATATGACCCCTTTAAGGTTACAAATACACACACACACACACTCCATCATTGCAATCTTGACATTGCAGCCTGTTCATTATAGCCGCAATAAAATATAATAATAAAATAGTAAACCTACCATATAAAAATTACTCTGTTTAAATAGTCAGTAGTACAATTCAGTATCATTCACAGTAAGCACCGCCCACTGTGATGTTTCCAAGCATATTTTTACGCATGTAAAGAGGATGATTTTCTACGTCGGTATTGGAGCGTGAGTAAAGTACAAAGCCTATAATAACTGGCAGAAGGCAGTAAGAGAAACAGGAAGTCTGTTATAACTTCTGCATACATTAATTGATCTCGACGAAACTTCAGCAGTGTGTTCGCTGTAAGAGGCCGATCGCATGGATGTTGCTATTGTGAGTCAGTTATAGCGCCACCAACTGGCAGAAGGAAGTGTGTCACTTTCAAAATGATTTTAAATCACCCCTTATGTCTCAAGTGAACAAACAGACCAACAGAAAGTCAGATATTTTGGTTTGAATGTGGATTTCTTGAAATTTGTACACATCTTCTCGACGGTCGAGCGAGCTTACGTTATTGCCCGTCGCGTGCTGGCGACCCTAAAGGCCCAAGGGTGGCGGTGCCACCGGCTTGGGCTCGTCATCGCTGCTCGCAGCTTTAATTATTATTATTATTATTTTTTTTTTACGACTTACGGGGCACTTTTGGGGCTCTTAACATGCTCAAAAACTCTTGAAACTTTGCACACGGGTCAGAACCTGCGGTCATTAGGGCCGGGCTGAAGCTGGTACCCGAGCGTGGCAGGGGGCTCGACAGCGCCCCTGGAACAGGAGTCCGAAAACTTGGTCTATAACTCAAACACGCTTGCATGTAATAATATGAAACTCGGTACACATATAGATCTCATCGTTTCATATATCCTTCATACTTTTACTTTTTACCCCAG
>NW_026265609.1:0-7305 GCF_025860055.1 Xyrauchen texanus | reverse complement strand
AACCACATTTTAAGCTCGATAGCTGTTACAGTCATATTCTATCAAAAATAACTTCCTTTTCAATTAAACATAACTTTTCACTAATTTCACTTATTGGCAGCTATCTTTTGCAAAGAAAGTATTACCAGTCAAAATACAGCATTTCAACCTGTGCATGCTTTAAGAGGGCTAAACAGTCATTTTAATGCAGGAAACTGAATGTCAGCTCAGAACTGTGCAAAATTCATGAAACAGCTCTGAAAAGCTTAAAAGCAAAACTTTAAGCTCGATAGCTTTTACAGTCATTTTCTATCAGAAATCTCTTTCTTCAGATAAACATGACTTTTCAGTAATTTCACTTATTGGCAGCTATCTTTTGCAAAGAAAGCATTACCAGTCAAAATACAGCATTCAACATTTGTGCATGTATAACAAGGGCTTAACAGTCATTTTAATGCAGGAAACTGAATGTCAGCTCAGAACTGTGCAAAATTAATGAAACAGCTCTGAAAAGCTTAAAAGCAACATTTTAAGCTCGATAGCTGTAACAGTCATTTTCTATCAGAAATCACTTCCTTTTCAATTAAACTTGACTTTTCACTTATATCACTCATTGGCAGCTAACTTTTGCAAAAGAAATCATTACCAGTCAAAATACAGCATTTCAACCTGTGCATGCTTTAAGATGTCTAAACAGTCATTTTAATGCAGGAAACTGAATGTCAGCTCAGAACTGTGCAAAATTCATGAAACAGCTCTGAAAAGCTTAAAAGCAAAACTTTAAGCTCGATAGCTTTTACAGTCATTTTCTATCAGAAATCTCTTTCTTCAGATAAACATGACTTTTCAGTAATTTCACTTATTGGCAGCTATCTTTTGCAAAGAAAGCATTACCAGTCAAAATACAGCATTCAATATTTGTGCATGTATAACGAAGGCTAAACAATCATTTTAATGTAGGAAACTTAATGTCAGAACAGAACTGTGCAAAATTCATGAAACAGCTCTGAAAAGCTTAAAAGCAAAACTTTAAGCTCGATAGCTTTTACAGTCATTTTCTATCAGAAATCTCTTTCTTCAGATAAACATGACTTTTCAGTAATTTCACTTATTGGCAGCTATCTTTTGCAAAGAAAGCATTACCAGTCAAAATACAGCATTCAACATTTGTGCATGTATAACAAGGGCTTAACAGTCATTTTAATGCAGGAAACTGAATGTCAGCTCAGAACTGTGCAAAATTAATGAAACAGCTCTGAAAAGCTTAAAAGCAACATTTTAAGCTCGATAGCTGTAACAGTCATTTTCTATCAGAAATCACTTCCTTTTCAATTAAACTTGACTTTTCACTTATATCACTCATTGGCAGCTAACTTTTGCAAAAGAAATCATTACCAGTCAAAATACAGCATTTCAACCTGTGCATGCTTTAAGATGTCTAAACAGTCATTTTAATGCAGGAAACTTAATGTCAGCTCAGAACTGTGCAAAATTCATGAAACAGCTCTGAAAAGCTTAAAAGCAAAACTTTAAGCTCGATAGCTTTTACAGTCATTTTCTATCAGAAATCTCTTTCTTCAGATAAACATGACTTTTCAGTAATTTCACTTATTGGCAGCTATCTTTTGCAAAGAAAGCATTACCAGTCAAAATACAGCATTCAACATTTGTGCATGTATAACAAGGGCTTAAACAATCATTTTAATGCAGGAAACTGAATGTCAGAACAGAACTGTGCAAAATTAATGAAACAGCTCTGAAAAGCTTAAAAGCAACATTTTAAGCTCGATAGCTGTTAACAGTCATTTTCTATCAGAAATCACTTCCTTTTCAATTAAACTTGACTTTTCACTTATATCACTCATTGGCAGCTAACTTTTGCAAAAGAAATCATTACCAGTCAAAATACAGCATTTCAACCTGTGCATGCTTTAAGAGGGCTAAACAGTCATTTTTATGCAGGAAACTGAATGTCAGCACAGAACTGTGTAAAATTCATGAAACAGCTCTGAAAAGCTTAAAAGCAACATTTTAAGCTCGATAGCTGTTACAGTCATTTTCTATCAGAAATCACATCCTTTTTAATTAAACATAACTTTTCACTAATTTCACTTATTGGCAGCTATCTTTTGCAAAGAAAGCATTACCAGTCAAAATACAGCATTCAATATTTGTGCATGTATAACGAAGGCTAAACAATCATTTTAATGTAGGAAACGTAATGTCAGAACAGAACTGTGCAAAATTCATGAAACAGCTCTGAAAAGCTTAAAAACAACATTTTAAGCTCGATAGCTGTTACAGTCATATTCTATCAAAAATAACTTCCATTTCAATTAAACATAACTTTTCACTAATTTCACTTATTGGCAGCTATCTTTTGCAAAGAAAGTATTACCAGTCAAAATACAGCATTTCAACCTGTGCATGCTTTAAGAGGGCTAAACAGTCATTTTAATGCAGGAAACTGAATGTCAGCTCAGAACTGTGCAAAATTCATGAAACAGCTCTGAAAAGCTTAAAAGCAAAACTTTAAGCTCGATAGCTTTTACAGTCATTTTCTATCAGAAATCTCTTTCTTCAGATAAACATGACTTTTCAGTAATTTCACTTATTGGCAGCTATCTTTTGCAAAGAAAGCATTACCAGTCAAAATACAGCATTCAACATTTGTGCATGTATAACAAGGGCTTAACAGTCATTTTAATGCAGGAAACTGAATGTCAGCTCAGAACTGTGCAAAATTAATGAAACAGCTCTGAAAAGCTTAAAAGCAACATTTTAAGCTCGATAGCTGTAACAGTCATATTCTATCAGAAATCACTTCCTTTTCAATTAAACTTGACTTTTCACTTATATCACTCATTGGCAGCTAACTTTTGCAAAAGAAATCATTACCAGTCAAAATACAGCATTTCAACCTGTGCATGCTTTAAGATGTCTAAACAGTCATTTTAATGCAGGAAACTGAATGTCAGCTCAGAACTGTGCAAAATTCATGAAACAGCTCTGAAAAGCTTAGAAGCAAAACTTTAAGCTCGATAGCTTTTACAGTCATTTTCTATCAGAAATCTCTTTCTTCAGATAAAAATGACTTTTCAGTAATTTCACTTATTGGCAGCTATCTTTTGCAAAGAAAGCATTACCAGTCAAAATACAGCATTTCAACCTGTGCATGCTTTAAGAGGGCTAAACAGTCATTTTAATGTAGGAAAATGAATGTCAGCTCAGAACTGTGCAAAATTCATGAAACAGCTCTGAAAAGCTTAAAAGCAAAACTTTAAGCTCGATAGCTTTTACAGTCATTTTCTATCAGAAATCTCTTTCTTCAGATAAAAATGACTTTTCAGTAATTTCACTTATTGGCAGCTATCTTTTGCAAAGAAAGCATTACCAGTCATAATACAGCATTCAATATTTGTGCATGTATAACGAAGGCTAAACAATCATTTTAATGTAGGAAACGTAATGTCAGAACAGAACTGTGCAAAATTCATGAAACAGATCTGAAAAGCTTAAAAACAACATTTTAAGCTCGATAGCTGTTACACTCATATTCTATCAAAAATAACTTCCATTTCAATTAAACATAACTTTTCACTAATTTCACTTATTGGCAGCTATCTTTTGCAAAGAAAGCATTACCAGTCAAAATACAGCATTCAATATTTGTGCATGTATAACGAAGGCTAAACAATCATTTTAATGTAGGAAACTTAATGTCAGAACAGAACTGTGCAAAATTCATGAAACAGCTCTGAAAAGCTTAAAAGCAAATCTTTAAGCTCGATAGCTTTTACAGTCATTTTCTATCAGAAATCTCTTTCTTCAGATAAAAATGACTTTTCAGTAATTTCACTTATTGGCAGCTATCTTTTGCAAAGAAAGCATTACAAGTCAAAATACAGCATTCAACATTTGTGCATGTATAACAAGGGCTTAACAGTCATTTTAATGCAGGAAACTGAATGTCAGCTCAGAACTGTGCAAAATTAATGAAACAGCTCTGAAAAGCTTAAAAGCAACATTTTAAACTCGATAGCTGTAACAGTCATTTTCTATCAGAAATCACTTCCTTTTCAATTAAACTTGACTTTTCACTTATATCACTCATTGGCAGCTAACTTTTGCAAAAGAAATCATTACCAGTCAAAATACAGCATTTCAACCTGTGCATGCTTTAAGATGTCTAAACAGTCATTTTAATGCAGGAAACTTAATGTCAGCTCAGAACTGTGCAAAATTCATGAAACAGCTCTGAAAAGCTTAAAAGCAAAACTTTAAGCTCGATAGCTTTTACAGTCATTTTCTATCAGAAATCTCTTTCTTCAGATAAACATGACTTTTCAGTAATTTCACTTATTGGCAGCTATCTTTTGCAAAGCATTACCAGTCAAAATACAGCATTCAACATTTGTGCATGTATAACAAGGGCTTAACAGTCATTTTAATGCAGGAAACTGAATGTCAGCTCAGAACTGTGCAAAATTAATGAAACAGCTCTGAAAAGCTTAAAAGCAACATTTTAAGCTCGATAGCTGTAACAGTCATTTTCTATCAGAAATCACTTCCTTTTCAATTAAACTTGACTTTTCACTTATATCACTCATTGGCAGCTAACTTTTGCAAAAGAAATCATTACCAGTCAAAATACAGCATTTCAACCTGTGCATGCTTTAAGAGGGCTAAACAGTCATTTTTATGCAGGAAACTGAATGTCAGCTCAGAACTGTGCAAAATTCATGAAACAGCTCTGAAAAGCTTAAAAGCAACATTTTAAGCTCGATAGCTGTTACAGTCATTTTCTATCAGAAATCACATCCTTTTTAATTAAACATAACTTTTCACTAATTTCACTTATTGGCAGCTATCTTTTGCAAAGAAAGCATTACCAGTCAAAATACAGCATTCAATATTTGTGCATGTATAACGAAGGCTAAACAATCATTTTAATGTAGGAAACGTAATGTCAGAACAGAACTGTGCAAAATTCATGAAACAGCTCTGAAAAGCTTAAAAACAACATTTTAAGCTCGATAGCTGTTACAGTCATATTCTATCAAAAATAACTTCCATTTCAATTAAACATAACTTTTCACTAATTTCACTTATTGGCAGCTATCTTTTGCAAAGAAAGTATTACCAGTCAAAATACAGCATTTCAACCTGTGCATGCTTTAAGAGGGCTAAACAGTCATTTTAATGCAGGAAACTGAATGTCAGCTCAGAACTGTGCAAAATTCATGAAACAGCTCTGAAAAGCTTAAAAGCAAAACTTTAAGCTCGATAGCTTTTACAGTCATTTTCTATCAGAAATCTCTTTCTTCAGATAAACATGACTTTTCAGTAATTTCACTTATTGGCAGCTATCTTTTGCAAAGAAAGCATTACCAGTCAAAATACAGCATTCAACATTTGTGCATGTATAACAAGGGCTTAACAGTCATTTTAATGCAGGAAACTGAATGTCAGCTCAGAACTGTGCAAAATTAATGAAACAGCTCTGAAAAGCTTAAAAGCAACATTTTAAGCTCGATAGCTGTAACAGTCATATTCTATCAGAAATCACTTCCTTTTCAATTAAACTTGACTTTTCACTTATATCACTCATTGGCAGCTAACTTTTGCAAAAGAAATCATTACCAGTCAAAATACAGCATTTCAACCTGTGCATGCTTTAAGATGTCTAAACAGTCATTTTAATACAGGAAACTTAATGTCAGCTCAGAACTGTGCAAAATTCATGAAACAGCTCTGAAAAGCTTAAAAGCAAAACTTTAAGCTCGATAGCTTTTACAGTCATTTTCTATCAGAAATCTCTTTCTTCAGATAAAAATGACTTTTCAGTAATTTCACTTATTGGCAGCTATCTTTTGCAAAGAAAGCATTACCAGTCAAAATACAGCATTCAACATTTGTGCATGTATAACGAGGGCTTAAACAATCATTTTAATGCAGGAAACTGAATGTCAGTACAGAACTGTGCAAAATTCATGGAACAGATCTAAAAAGCTTAAAAGCAACATTTTAAGCTTGATAGCTGTTTAGAGTCATTTTCTATCAGAAATCACTTCCTTTTCAATTAAACTTGACTTTTCACTTATATCAACTCATTTGCAGCTAACTTTTGCAAAAGAAATCATTACCAGTCAAAATACAGCATTTCAACCTGTGCATGCTTTAAGAGGGCTAAACAGTCATTTTAATGTAGGAAAATGAATGTCAGCTCAGAACTGTGCAAAATTCATGAAACAGCTCTGAAAAGCTTAAAAGCAACATTTTAAGCTCGATAGCTGTTACAGTCATTTTCTATCAGAAATCACATCCTTTTTAATTAAACATAACTTTTCACTAATTTCACTTATTGGCAGCTATCTTTTGCAAAGAAAGCATTACCAGTCAAAATACAGCATTCAATATTTGTGCATGTATAACGAAGGCTAAACAATCATTTTAATGTAGGAAACGTAATGTCAGAACAGAACTGTTCACAATTCATGAAACAGCTCTGAAAAGCTTAAAAACAACATTTTAAGCTCGATAGCTGTTACAGTCATATTCTATCAAAAATAACTTCCATTTCAATTAAACATAACTTTTCACTAATTTCACTTATTGGCAGCTATCTTTTGCAAAGAAAGTATTACCAGTCAAAATACAGCATTTCAACCTGTGCATGCTTTAAGAGGGCTAAACAGTCATTTTAATGCAGGAAACTGAATGTCAGCTCAGAACTGTGCAAAATTCATGAAACAGCTCTGAAAAGCTTAAAAGCAAAACTTTAAGCTCGATAGCTTTTACAGTCATTTTCTATCAGAAATCTCTTTCTTCAGATAAACATGACTTTTCAGTAATTTCACTTATTGGCAGTTATCTTTTGCAAAGAAAGCATTACCAGTCAACATACAGCATTCAACATTTGTGCATGTATAACAAGGGCTTAACAGTCATTTTAATGCAGGAAACTGAATGTCAGCTCAGAACTGTGCAAAATTAATGAAACAGCTCTGAAAAGCTTAAAAGCAACATTTTAAGCTCGATAGCTGTAACAGTCATTTTCTATCAGAAATCACTTCCTTTTCAATTAAACTTGACTTTTCACTTATATCACTCATTGGCAGCTAACTTTTGCAAAAGAAATCATTACCAGTCAAAATACAGCATTTCAACCTGTGCATGCTTTAAGAGGGCTAAACAGTCATTTTAATGTAGGAAAATGAATGTCAGCTCAGAACTGTGCAAAATTCATGAAACAGCTCTGAAAAGCTTAAAAGCAACATTTTAAGCTCGATAGCTGTTACAGTCATTTTCTATCAGAAATCACAT
>NW_026265608.1:0-68861 GCF_025860055.1 Xyrauchen texanus | reverse complement strand
GGCGATGCTAGCATGTGTTAGCATGATGCTATGACGTTTTTAGCATGTTTTAGCACTTGCTAGGCGATGCTAGCATGTGTTAACATGATGCTAGCATGTTTTTAGCATTTTTAGCACTTCGCTAGGCGATGCTAAGACGCTTTTAGCATGTTTTAGCCCTTCGCTAGGTGATGCTAGCTTGTGTTAGCATGATGCTAGCACGTTTTTAGCATGTTTTAGCACTTCGCTAGGCGATTTTAGCATGATGCTAGCACATTTTTAGCTTGTTTTAACACTTCGCTAGTCAATGCTAGCATGTGTTAAGCATGATGCTAGCATGTTTTTAGCATGTTTTAGCGTGTGGCTATGAAGATTTTAGGTCATTACTTTTTGGCTGCTTGATAAATAAATCCTCTGAGGGAGAGAGAGAGGGAGAGATGCAGGGCTGACAGGCCCTTTTTGTCTGTGTGTGAAAATGTCAGTTGGGATTTAAATTTCTGAACATTCCGCAATGTTAAGTCAATGGGAGTTTTTTCCGAGTTTGATCGTCATTTTTAGGAAAACCGTAAGTCCGATCAGTTAGAAAAGATATAGCAACTCGAGTCAGAACAGTTTGAGTGTCTGAGCCGAGTTTGGAGTATGTGGAGTTAAAGCTCTAGGAGGAGTTAGATATAGAAATTTCACCGCTAAGAAGAATAAGCGGAACTAGATTAAAAGTTTGAGAACAAACTTTAAGTTGGCTTGTGAAAGTTTGGACCAGAAAGTCTGAAGAAGTTTAAAGTAGTTTGAAGTTTAAATTAGTTTAAAGTAGTTTATAGTTTAAAGTAGTTTGAAGTTTAAATGAGTTTAAATGAGTTTAAAGTAGTTTATAGTTTAAAGTAGTTTATAGTTTAAATGAGTTTAAAGTTTAAATTATTTGCTAGATAGATAGATAGATAGATAGACACTCAGATAGATAGATAGAGATAGATAGATATTTACCCTCAGATAGATAGATAGATAGATATTGACCCTCAAATAGATAGATAGATAGATAGATAGATATTGACCCTCAAATAGATAGATAGATAGATATTGACCCTCAGATAGATAGATAGATAGATAGACAGACAGATAGATGCTAGCACGTTTTTAGCATTTTTTAGTACTTCACTAGGTGATGCTATCATGTGTTAGCATAATGCTAGCACGTTTTTAGCATCTTTTAGCACTTTGCTTGGCGATGCTAACATGTGTTAGCATGATGCTAGCACGTTTTTAGCATGTTTTAACACTTCGCTAGGCGATGCTAGCATGTGTTAGCATGATGCTAGCATGTTTTTAGCATTTTTTTGCACTTCGCTAGGCGATGTTAACATGTGTTAGCATGATGCTAACACATTTTTAGCATGTTTTAACACTTCGCTAGGCGATGTTAGCATGTGTTAGCATGATGCTAGCACGTTATTAGCATTTTTTAGCACTTTGCTAGGCGATGATAGCATGTGTTAGCATGACGCTAGCACGTTTTTAGCATGTCTTAGCACTTCGCTAGGCGATGCTAACATGTGTTAGCATGATTTTAGCACATTTTTAGCATTTTTTAGCACTTCGCTAGGCGATGTTAGCATGTGTTAGCATGATGCTAGCATGTTTTTAGCATGTCTTAGCACTTCGCTAGGCGATGCTAGCAAGTGTTAGCATGATGCTAGCACGTTTTTAGCATGTCTTAACACTTCGCTAGGCGATGCTAACATGTGTTAACATGATGCTAGCACATTTTTTGCATTTTTTAGCACTTCGCTAGGCGATGCTAGCATGTGTTAGCATGATGCTAGCACGTTTTTAGCATGTTTTAGCACTTCGCTAGGCGATGCTAGCATGTGTTAGCATGATGCTAGCATGTTTTTAGCATTTTTTAGCACTTCGCTAGGTGATTTTAGCATGTGTTAACATGATGCTAGCACGTTTTTAGCATGTTTTAACACTTCGCTAGGCAATGCTAGCATTTGTTAGCTTGATGCTATCACGTTTTTAGCATTGTTTAGCACTTCGCTAGGTGATGCTAGCATGTGTTAGCATGATGCTAGCACGTTTTTAGCATGTTTTAGCACTTCGCTAGGCGATTTTAACATGATGCTAGCACATTTTTAGCCTTTTTTAGCACTTCGCGAGTCAATGCTAACATGTGTTAGCATGATGCTAGCATGTTTTTAGCATGTTTTAGCGTGTGGCTATGAAGATTTTAGGTCATTACTTTTTGGCTGCTTGATAAAAGAAATCCTCTGAGGGAGAGAGAGAGGGAGAGACACAGGGCTGACAGGCCCTTTTTGTCTGTGTGTGTGAAAATGTCAGTTGAGATTTAAATTTCTGAACATTCCGCAATGTTAAGTCAATGGGAGTTTTTTCCGAGTTTGATCGTCATTTTTAGGAAAACCGTAAGTCCGATCAGTTAGAAAAGATATAGCAACTCGAGTCAGACCAGTTTGAGTGTCTGTGCCGAGTTTGGAGTATGTGGAGTTAAAGCTCTAGGAGGAGTAGCGTATAGAAATTTCACCGCTAAGAATAATAATAATAATAATAAGTTTAAATAGGATTTCAGTAAGTTGGCTCTCACAAGCCAACTTAACTAGAAAAAGTTCGTCGAGACAAACTTTAAGTTGGCTTGTGAAAGTTTGGACCAGAAAGTTTGAAGTTTAAAGTAGTTTGAAGTTTAAAGTAGTTTGAAGTTTAAATTAGTTTATAGTTTAAATTAGTTTAAAGTTTAAATTAGTCTAAAGTTTAAATTAGTTTGTGTTAGCATGATGCTAGCACGTTTTTAGCATGTTTTAGCACTTCGCTAGTCGATGCTAACATGTGTTAACATGATGCTAGCACGTTTTTAGCATGTTTTAGCACTTCACTAGGCGATGCTAGCATGTGTTAGCATGATGCTAGCACGTTTTTAGCATGTTTTAGCACTCCGCTACGCGATGCTAGCATGTGTTAGCATGATGCTAGCACGTTTTTAGCATTTTGCTAGGCGATGCTAGCATGTGTTAGCATGATGCTAGCACGTTTTTAACATGTTTTAGCACTTCGCTAGGCGATGCTAGCATGTGTTAGCATGATGCTAGCACGTTTTAGCATGTTTTAGCACTTCGCTAGGCGATGCTAGCATGTGTTAGCATGATGCTTAGCACGTTTTAGCATTTTTTAGCACTTCGCTAGGCGATGCTAGCATGTGTTAGCATGATGCTAGCACGTTTTTAGCATGTTTTAGCACTTCGCTAGGCGATGCTAGCATGTGTTAGCATGATGCTAAGCACGCTTTTAGCATTTTTTAGCACTTCGCTAGGCGATGCTAGCATGTGTTAGCATGATGCTAGCACTTTTTAGCATTTTTAGAACTTCGCTAGGCGATGCTAGCATGTGTTAACATGATGCTAGCATGTTTTTAGCATTTTTAGCACTTCGCTAGGCGATGCTAGCATGTGTTAGCATGATGCTAGCACATTTTTAGCATGTTTTAGCACTTCGCTAGTCAATGCTAGCATGTGTTAGCATGATGCTAGCATGTTTTTAGCATGTTTTAGCGTGTGGCTAGGAAGATTTTAGGTCATTACTTTTTGGCTGCTTGATAAAAGAAATCCTCTGAGGGAGAGAGAGAGGAGAGATGCAGGGCTGACAGGCCCTTTTTGTGTGTGTGTGTGAAAATGTCAGTTGGAATTTGAATTTCTGAACATTCCACAATGTTAAGTCAATGGGAGTTTTTTCTGAGTTTGATCGTCATTTTTAGGAAAACCGTAAGTCCGATCAGTTAGAAAAGATATAGCACACTATTCGGGATTAGTCTGAAGGTCTGTGCCGAGTTTGGTGCCTGTAGCTTAAAAGCTCTAGGAGGAGTAGCGTATAGAAATTTCTGAGTAAGAAGAATAATAATAACTAGAAAAAGTTCGTCGAGACAAACTTTAAGTTGGCTTGTGAAAGTTTGGACCAGAAAGTTTGAAGAAGTTTAAAGTAGTTTGAAGTTTAAAGTAGTTTGAAGTTTAAAGTAGTTTGAAGTTTAAAGTAGTTTGAAGTTTAAAGTAGTTTGTAGTTTAAATTAGTTTAAAGTTTAAAGTAGTTTGTAGTTTAAACGAGTTTAAAGTTTAAAGTAGTTTGAAGTTTAAAGTAGTTTATAGTTTAAACGAGTTTAAAGTTTAAATTAGTTTGTAGTTTAAATTAGTTTAAAGTTTAAAGTAGTTTGTAGTTTAAAGTAGTTTAAAGTTTAACTTAGTTGCTAGATAGACAGATAGATAGACAGACACTCAGATAGATAGTTAGATAGAGAGATAGATAGATAGATATTTACCCTCAGATAGATAGATAGATATAGATAGATAGATATTTACCCTCAGATAGATAGATAAATAGATAGAGAGAGAGAGATAGATATTTACCCTCAGATAGATAGATAGATAGATATATATTGACCCTCAGATAGATAGATAGATAGACAGACAGATAGATGCTAGCACGTTTTTAGAATTTTTTAGCACTTCGCTAGGCGATGCTAGCACGTTTTTAGCATTTTTTAGCACTTCGCTAGGCGATGCTAGCATGTGTTAGCATGATGCTAACACGTTTTTAGCATGCTTTAGCACTTCGCTGGGCGATGCTAGCATGTGTTAGCATGATGCTAGCACATTTTTAGCATGATTTAGCACTTCGCTAGGCGATGCTAGCATGTGTTAAGCATGATGCTAGCACGTTTTTGCATTTTTAGCACTTCGCTAGGCGATGCTAGCATGTGTTAAGCATGATGCTAGCACGCTTTTAGCATTTTTAGCACTTCGCTAGGCGATGCTAGCATGTGTTAGCATGATGCTAGCAAGTTTTTAGCATTTTTTAACACTTCGCTAGGCGATGCTAGCATGTGTTAGCATGATGCTAAGCACGCTTTTAGCATTTTTTAGCACTTCGCTAGGCGATGCTAGCATGTGTTAGCATGATGCTAGCACGTTTTTAGCATGTTTTAACACTTCGCTAGGCGATGCTAACATGTGTTAGCATGATGCTATTACGTTTTTAGCATGTTTTAGCACTTTGCTAGGCGATGCTTAGCATGTGTTAGCATGATGCTTAGCACGTTTTTACCATGTTTTAGCACTTCGCTACGCGATGCTAAGCATGTGTTAGCATGATGCTAGCACGCTTTTAGCATGTTTTAGCGACTTCGCTAGGCGATGTTAGCATGTGTTAGCATGATGCTAGCACGTTTTTAGCATGTTTTAGCACTTCGCTAGGTGATGCTAGCATGTGTTAGCATGATGCTAAGCACGCTTTTAGCATGTTTTAGCACTTCGCTAGGCGATGTTAGCATGTGTTAGCATGATGCTAGCACGTTTTTAGCATTTTTAGCACTTCGCTAGGCGATGCTAGCACGTTTTAGCATGTTTTAGCACTTCGCTAGGCGATGCTAGCACGCTTTTAGCATGTTTTAGCACTTCGCTAGGCGATTTTAGCATGATGCTAGCACATTTTTAGCTTGTTTTAGCACTTCGCTAGTCAATGCTAGCATGTGTTAGCATGATGCTAGCACGCTTTTAGCATGTTTTAGCGTGTGGCTATGAAGATTTTAGGTCATTACTTTTTGGCTGGTTGATAAAAGAAATCCTCTGAGGGAGAGAGAGAGGAGAGATGCAGGGCTGACAGGCCCTTTTTGTCTGTGTGTGTGAAAATGTCAGTTGGAATTTGAATTTCTGAACATTCCGCAATGTTAAGTCAATGGGAGTTTTTTCCGAGTTTGATCGTCATTTTTAGGAAAACCGTAAGTCCGATCAGTTAGAAAAGATATAGCACACTATTCGGGATTAGTCTGAAGGTCTGTGCCGAGTTTGGTGCCTGTAGCTTAAAAGCTCTAGGAGGAGTAGCGTATAGAAATTTCTGAGTAAGAAGAATAATAATAACTAGAAAAAGTTCGTCGAGACAAACTTTAAGTTGGCTTGTGAGAGTTTGGACCAGAAAGTTTGAAGTTTAAAGTAGTTTGAAGTTTAAATTACTTTAAATTAGTTTATAGTTTAAAGTAGTTTATAGTTTAAAGTAGTTTAAATGAGTTTAAAGTAGTTTATAGTTTAAAGTAGTTTATAGTTTAAAGTAGTTTGAAGTTTAAAGTTGAACTTAGTTGCTAGATAGATAGATAGATAGATAGATAGATGGATAGATAGATAAATAGATGGACATACAGACAGATAGACAGATAGATAGATAGATAAATAGATATTGACCCTCAGATAGATAGAGATACAGAGATAGATAGATAGACCCTCAGATAGATAGATAGATAGATAGAGAGAGAGATAGATAGATAGATAGATAGATAGATATTGACCCTCCGATAGATAGATAGATTGATTGATCCTTTCTACCCTGAGTCCCATGAACAAAGCCAGAAGTCTTTATGTTGTTCTGTTGCAGAGATATGTGATTTATTACTCGGTTGCTAGGGTAACCCCATCTGGTTGTTAGGCAGATACCATAGTGATACTTATCAAGTCTTCTTGCCATCCTGATTGAAATAAACCAACCCAGAAGTCTCTACGATTTCCTGGTGCAGAGATATTTGAATTGTTACTCGGTTGCTAGGGTAACCCCATCTGGTTGTTAGGCAGTCACCATAGTGATACTTATCAAGTCTTCTTGACATCCTGATTGAAATAAACCAACCCAGAAGTCACTACGATTTTCTGGTCCAGAGATATGTGATTTGTTACTCGGTTGCTAGGGTAACCCCATCTGGTTGCTAGGCAGTTACCATAGTGATACTAATGAAGTCTCCTTGCCATCCTGATTGAAATAAGTCAATCCGGAAGTCTCTACGTTTTCTGATGCAGAGATATGTGATTTGTTACTTGGTTGCTAAGGTAACCCCATGTGGTTGCTAGGCAGTTACCATAGTGATACTTATCAAGTCTCCTTGCCATCCTGATTGAAATAAATCAACCCAGAAGTCTCTCTGATTTTCTGGTGCAGAGATATAGTTATTGATAAACGGTTCATAGGGTACTCTGTTTAGTTGCTAGGGAGTGGCTTGACAGCTGCCAATCATGAAACTCCAAAGGCTGCTTGTCAGTATGAATGATATAAACCAACTCCCATGCCTCTGTGACATTCAGAATGGAAGATATCTCTCTATGGATTTTGGTTGTTAAGGTGCTCGACAATGGTTGCTAGGGAGGGGCTAGGAAGTGTTGAGGTGATTCATGATTGGCTGTTTGCTGCCCCGAGTCAAACGAGACCACCCTTGTGTTTCTATGACACTTCTATCCGGAGATATCCCTTTGATGTCTTTCATTAGAAGTCTATGGGAGTTGTTGCTAAGGTGCTTTAAATTGTTGCTAGGGCGTGGCTTGATAGCTTCACAATGATCCCGAGAGACTTATTGGTCGTCTGAGTAAAATGAGCCCGCCCCCTTGTCTCTATGACACTGTGATCCAGAGCTATGTTCAATACAAAATCCAGGGCTGACAGGCCCTTTTTGTCTGTGTGTGTTCCCAAATTAATGACTCTAATGAGCCGGTTCTTTTGACTCTACAGTGTGAAACATACAGTGTGACCAGTGTAGTCTGATTCCCAAATTAATGACTCTAATGATCCAGTTCTTTTGACTCTACAATGTGAAACATACAGTGTGACCAGTGTAGTCTGATTCCCAAATTAATGACTCTAATGATCCAGTTCTTTTGACTCTACAATGTGAAACATACAGTGTGACCAGTGTAGTCTGATTCCCAAATGAATGACTCTAATGAGCCAGTTCTTTTGAATCTACAATGTGAAACATACAGTGTGACCAGTGTAGTCTGATTCCCAAATGAATGACTCTAATGAGCCAGTTCTTTTGAATCTACAGTGTGAAACATACAGTGTGACCAGTGTAGTCTGATTCCCAAATGAATGACTCTAATGAGCCAGTTCTACAGTGTAGTGTTAAAAAAGTTTAACTTAGTTGCTAGATAGATAGATAGATAGATAGATAGATAGATAGATAGATAGATAGATAGATAGATAGATATTTACCCTTAGATATATAGAGAGATAGATATAGATAGATAGAGAGCGATAGATATTTACCCTCAGATAGATAGATAGATAGATAGATAGATAGATAGATAGATAGATAGATAGATAGATAGATAGATAGATAGATATTGACCCTCAGATAGATGCTAGCACGTTTTTAGCATGTTTTAGCGTGTGGCTAGAAAGATTTTAGGTCATTACTTTTTGGCTGCTTGATAAAAGAAATCCTCTGAGGGAGAGAGAGAGGGAGAGATGCAGGGCTGACAGGCCCTTTTGTCTGTGTGTGTGAAAATGTCAGTTGGAATTTGAATTTCTGAACATTCCGCAATGTTAAGTCAATGGGAGTTTTTTCCGAGTTTGATCGTCATTTTTAGGAAAACCGTAAGTCCGATCAGTTAGAAAAGATATAGCAACTCGAGTCAGAACAGTTTGAGTGTCTGAGCCGAGTTTGGAGTATGTGGAGTTAAAGCTCTAGGAGGAGTTAGATATAGAAATTTCACCGCTAAGAAGAATAAGCGGAATAATAATAAGTTTAAGTAGGATTTCAGTAAGTTGGCTTTCACAAGCCAACTTAACTAGATAGGTACATTTCCTGAAGAAAATGTGAGTGGTGCTTGCCGTGGCAAAACTCGTCAAATAGCCTGCTTGAAAAGAACAGAAATTGTGGTCATAAATAAATCAACCCAGAAGTCTGTGTAATGTTCTGGTGCAGAAATATGTGATTTGTTAGTAGGTTGCTAGGGTAACCCCATGTGGTTGCTAGGCAGTTACCATAGTGATACTAATCAAGTGTCCTTGCCATCCTGATTGAAATAAGTCAAACCGGAAGTCTGTATGTTTTTGTGATGCAGAGATATGTGATTTGTTACTCGGTTGCTAGGGTAAGCCCATCTGGTTGCTAGGCAGTTACCATAGTGATACTAATGAAGTCTCCTTTCCATCCTGATTGAAATAAGTCAACCCGGAAGTGTCTACGTTTTCTGATGCAGAGATATGTGATTTGTTACTCGGTTGCTAGGGTAACCCCATCTGGTTGCTAGGCAGTTACCATAGTGATACTAATCAAGTGTCCTTGCCATCCTGATTGAAATAAATCAACCCAGAAGTCTCTCTGATTTTCTGGTGCAGAGATATAGTTACTGCTAAGCGGTTGCTAGGGTACTCTGTGTAGTTGCTAGGGAGTGGCTTGGCAGCTGCCAATCATGAATCTCCAAAGGCTGCTTGTCAGTATGAATGATATAAACCAACTCCCATGCCTCTGTGACATTCAGAATGGAAGATATCCCTCTATGGATTTTGGTTGTTAAGGTGCTCGACAATGGTTGCTAGGGAGGGGCTAGGAAGTGTTGATTTGATGCATGATTGGCTGTTTGCTGTCCCGAGTCAAACGAGACCACCCTTGTGTTTCTATGACACTTCTATCCGGAGATATCCCTTTGATATGTTTCAATAGAAGTGTATGGGACTTGTTGCTAAGGTGCTCTTAATGGTTGCTAGGGCGTGGCTTGATAGCTTCACAATGATCCTGAGAGACTGATTGGTCGTCTGAGTAAAATGAGCCCACCCCTCGTCTCTATGACACTGTGATCCAGAGCTATGTTCAATACAAATCCCTATGCCTTTTCATTTCATGGGCCGTCCTACACCATTATAAGTCAATTGGGGCATTTTTGGGCAGCTCCTGCCCCCAGGGGTGCAACTTTTACCCCATATTGAGGTATGCTCTTACAGAGCCTGCCAGCCTCTTCAAATGTGGCAAATCACACGTTTCTACTGAAATCCTCGCTTGGAGCTGTGACGCGTCAAAGTTTGTCTCAATGTTAAGTCTATGGGATTTTTCGGCCGCTTTTTTGCCCCTGGGGCAAATACCGTACCCCGATAAGCTTATAAAAGTCATAGCACACGTGTCCTCAATAGGCCGTTCGATTTGACACCTCATTCGTGGGTCTACGCTAAGCGGTCGCGGGACGAGTTAGGTGCCGAAGTTTTGTTAAGAGATATAAAAATAAAAACTAGATAGGTACATTTCCTGAAGAAAATGTGAGTGGTGCTTGCCGTGGCAAAACTCGATCAAATAGCCTGCTTGAAAAGAACAGAAATTGTGGTCATAAATAAATCAACCCAGAAGTCTGTATAATTTTCTGGTGCAGAAATATGTGATTTGTTACTAGGTTGCTAGGGTAAGCCCATGTGGTTGCTATGCAGTTAGCAAGGTAATACAATACATGGCTCCTTTCCATCCTGAGTGAAATAAGTCAACCCAAAAATCTGTACTGTTTTCTGGTGCAGAGATATGTGATTTGTTACTCGGTTGCTAGGGTAACCCCATGTGGTTGCTAGGCAGTTACCATAGTGATACTAATGAAGTCTCCTTTCCATCCTGATTGAAATAAGTCAACCCGGAAGTCTCTACGTTTTTCTGATGCAGAGATATGTGATTTGTTACTGGGTTGCTAGGGTAACCCCATCTGGTTGCTAGGCAGTTACCATAGTGATACTAATCAAGTGTCCTTGCCATCCTGATTGAAATAAATCAACCCAGAAGTCTCTCTGATTTTCTGGTGCAGAGATATAGTTACTGCTAAACGGTTGCTAGGGTACTCTGTGTAGATGATAGGGAGTGGCTTGGCAGCTGCCAATCATGAATCTCCAAAGGCTGCTTGTCAGTATGAATGATATAAACCAACTCCCATGCCTCTGTGACATTCAGAATGAAAGATATCCCTCTATGGATTTTGGTTGTTAAGGTGCTTGACAATGGTTGCTAGGGAGGGGCTAGGAAGTGTTGATTTGATGCATGATTGGCTGTTTGCTGTCCCGAGTCAAACGAGACCACCCTTGTGTTTCTATGACACTTCTATCCGGAGATATCCCTTTGATCTGTTTCAATAGAAGTGTATGGGACTTGTTGCTAAGGTGCTCTTAATGGTTGCTAGGGCGTGGCTTGATAGCTTCACAATGATCCTGAGAGACTGATTGGTCGTCTGAGTAAAATGAGCCCACCCCTCGTCTCTATGACACTGTGATCCAGAGCTATGTTCAATACAAATCCCTATGCCTTTTCATTTCATGGGCCGTCCTACACCATTATAAGTCAATTGGGGCATTTTTGGGCAGCTCCTGCCCCCAGGGGTGCAACTTTTACCCCATATTGAGGTATGCTCTTACAGAGCCTGCCAGCCTCTTCAAATGTGGCAAATCACACGTTTCTCTGAAATCCTCAGCTTGGAGCTGTGACGCGTCAAAGTTTGTCTCAATGTTAAGTCTATGGGATTTTTCGGCCGCTTTTTTGCCCCTGGGGCAAATACCGTACCCGATCGACTTATAAAAGTCATAGCACACGTGTCCTCAATAGGCCGTTCGATTTGACACCTCATTCGTGGGTCTACGCCAAGCGGTGCTTGGGACGAGTTAGGTGCCGAAGTTTTGTTAAGAGATATAAAAATAAAAAATAAAAATAAAAATAATAAGTATGTGAGATTACAATAGTGATGCTTTGCAAGCACCACTAATAATAAGTATGTGAGATTACAATAGTGATGCTTTGCAAGCACCACTAATAAGTATGTGAGATTACAATAGTGATGCTTTGCAAGCACCACTAATAAGTATGTGAGATTACAATAGTGATGCTTTGCAAGCACCACTAATAAAAATAAAAATAATAAGTATGTGAGATTACAATAGTGATGCTTTGCAAGCACCACTAATAATAATAAGTTTAAATAGGATTTCAGTAAGTTGGCTCTCACAAGCCAACTTAACTAGAAAAAGTTCGTCGAGACAAACTTTAAGTTGGCTTGTGAAAGTTTGGACCAGAAAGTTTGAAGAAGTTTAAAGTAGTTTGAAGTTTAAATTAGTTTAAATTAGTTTCAAGTAGTTTCTATTTTAAAGTAGCTTATAGTTTGAAGTAGTTTGAAGTTTAAAGTAGTTTATAGTTTAAATTAGTTTAAGGTTTAAATTAGTTTGTAGTTTAAATTAGTTTAAAGTAGCTTATAGTATAAAGTAGTTTATAGATTAAAGTAGTTTGAAGTTTAAATTAGTTTAAAGTAGTTTATAGTTTAAAGTAGTTTATAGTTTAAAGTAGTTTATAATTTAAAGTAGTTTGAAGTTTAAAGAAGTTTGAATTTTATATTAGTTTAAATTAGTTTAAAGTAGTTTATAGTTTAAAGTAGTTTGAAGTTTAAAGTAGTTTATAGTTTAAATTAGTTTAAAGTTTAAATTAGTTTGTAGTTTAAAGTAGTTTCAAGTTTAACTTAGTTGCTAGATAGATGGATAGATAGACACGTTTTTAGCATGTTTTAGCACTTTGCTAGGCGATGCTAGCATGTGTTAGCATGATGCTAGCGCGTTTTTAGCATTTTTTAGCACTCCGCTAGGCGATGCTAGCATGTGTTAGCATGATGCTAGCACATTTGTTAGCATGTTTTAGCACTTCGCTAGGCGATGCTAGCATGTGTTAGCATGATGCTAGCACATTTTTTGCATGTTTTAACACTTCGCTAGGCAATGCTAGCATGTGTTAGCCTGATGCTAGCACGTTTTTAGCATGTTTTAGCACTTTGCTAGGCGATGCTAGCATGTGTTAGCATGATACTAGCACGTTTTTAGCATGTTTTAGCACTTCACTAGGCGATGCTAGCACGTTTTTAGCATCTTTTAGCACTTCGCTAGGCGATGCTAGCATGTGTTAGCATGATGCTAGCACGTTTTTAGCATGTTTTAGCACTTCGCTAGGCGATGCTAGCATGTGTTAGCATGATGCTACCACTTTTTTAACATGTTTTAGCACTTCGCTAGGCGATGCTAGCATGTGTTATCATGAAGCTAGCACGTTTTTAGCATGTTTTAGGCTGTGGCTATGAAGATTTTAGGTCATTACTTTTTGGCTGCTTGATAAAATAAATCCTCTGAGGGAGAGAGAGAGGGAGAGATGCAGGGCTGACAGGCCCTTTTTGTCTGTGTGTGTAGGGTACACTACCAGTGTAGTCTGATTCCAAAACAAATGACTCTTATGAGCCGGTTCTTTTGAATCTACAGTGTGAAACATACAGTGTGACCAGTGTAGACTGATTCCCAAATTAATGACTCTTATGAGCCGGTTCTTTTGAATCTACAGTGTGAAACATACAGTGTGACCAGTGTAGACTGATTCCTAAATTAATGACTCTTATGAGCCGGTTCTTTTGAATCTACAGTGTGAAACATACAGTGTTACCAGTGTAGTCTGATTCCCAAATTAATGACTCTTATGAGCCGGTTCTTTTGAATCTACAGTGTGAAACATACAGTGTGACCAGTGTAGACTGATTCCCAAATTAATGACTCTAATGAGCCGGTTCTTTTGAATCTACAGTGTGAAACATACAGTGTTACCAGTGTAGTCTGATTCCCAAATTAATGACTCTTATGAGCCGGTTCTTTTGACTGTACAGTGTGAAACATACAGTGTGACCAGTGTAGTCTGATTCCCAAATTAATGACTCTAATGAGCCGGTTCTTTTGAATCTACAGTGTGAAACATACAGTGTGACCAGTGTAGACTGATTCCCAAATTAATGACTCTAATGAGCCGGTTCTTTTGAATCTACAGTGTGAAACATACAGTGTGACCAGTGTAATCTGATTACAACATTAATGACTAATGAGCCGGTTCTTTTGAATCTACAGTGTGAAACGTACAGTGTGACCAGTGTAGTCTGATTTCCAAATTAATGACTCTAATGAGCCAGTTCTTTTGAATCTACAGTGTGAAACATACAGTGTGACCAGTGTAGTCTGATTATAACATTAATGACTCTAATGAGCCGGTTCTTTTGAATCTACAGTGTGAAACGTACAGTGTGACCAGTGTAGTCTGATTCCCAGATGAATGACTCTAATGAGCCAGTTCTACAGTGTAGTGTTAAAAAAGTTTAACTTAGTTGCTAGATAGACAGATAGATAGATAGATAGATAGATAGATAGATAGATAGATAGATAGATAGATAGATAGATAGATAGATAGATAGATAGATAGATATTGACCCTCAGATAGATGCTAGCACGTTTTTAGCATGTTTTAGCGTGTGGCTATGAAGATTTTAGGTCATTACTTTTTGGCTGCTTGATAAATAAATCCTCTGAGGGAGAGAGAGAGGGAGAGATGCAGGGCTGACAGGCCCTTTTTGTCTGTGTGTGTGAAAATGTCAGTTGGAATTTGAATTTCTGAACATTCCGCAATGTTAAGTCAATGGGAGTTTTTTCCGAGTTTGATCGTCATTTGTAGGAAAACCGTAAGTCCGATCAGTTAGAAAAGATATAGCACACTATTCGGGATTAGTCTGAAGGTCTGTCCCGAGTTTGGTGCCTGTAGCTTAAAAGCTCTAGGAGGAGTTAGATATAGAAATTTCAGAGTAAGAAGAATAATAACTAGAAAAAGTTCGTCGAGACAAACTTTAAGTTGGCTTGTGAAAGTTTGGACCAGAAAGTTTGAAGAAGTTTAAAGTAGTTTGAATTTTAAATTTGTTTATAGTTTAAATTAGTTTGAAGTTTAAATTAGTTTGTAGTTTAAATTAGTTTGAAGTTTAAATTAGTTTAAAGTAGTTTATAGTTTAAAGTAGTTTATAGTTTAAATTAGTTTAGTTTAAATTAGTTTAAAGTAGTTTAAAGTTTAACTTAGTTGCTAGATAGATAGGTAGATAGATAGATAGATAGACAGACAGACACTCAGATAGATAGAGAGATAGATAGATAGATAGACATTGACCCTCAGATAGATAGACAACAGACAGACAGAGCGACAGATAGACAGATAGATAGATAGATAGATATTGACCCTCAGCTAGATAGATAGATAGATAGATAGATAGATAGATAGATAGATAGATAGATAGATAGAGAGAGATGGACTGATCCTTGCTACCCTGAGTCCCATGAACAAAGCCAGAAGTCTTTGTTGTTCTGTTGCAGAGATATGTGATTTGTTACTCGGTTGCTAGGGTAACCCCATATGGTTGCTAGGCAGTTACCATAGTGATACTAATGAAGTGTCCTTGCCATCCTGATTGAAATAAATCAACCCGGAAGTCTCTACTAATTTCTGGTGCAAAGATATGTGATTTGTTACTCGGTTGCTAGGGTAACCCCATCTGGTTGCTAGGCAGTTACCATAGTGATACTAATCAAGTGTCTTTGCCATACTGATTGAAATAAGTCAATCCGGAAGTCTCTATGTTTTTCTGATGCAGAGATATGTGATTTGTTACTCGGTTGCTAAGGTAACCCCATGTGGTTGCTAGGCAGTTACCATAGTGATACTTATCAAGTCTCCTTGCCATCCTGATTGAAATAAATCAACCCAGAAGTCTCTCTGATTTTCTGGTGCAGAGATATGTGATTTGTTACTCGGTTGCTAGGGTAACCCCATCTGGTTGTTAGGCAGTTACCATAGTGATACTAATCAAGTGTCCTTGCCATCCTGAGTGAAATAAGTCAACCCAAAAGTCTCTACGATTTTCTGGTGCAGAGTTATGTGATTTGTAACTCGGTTGCTAGGGTAACCCCATCTGGTTGCTAGGCAGTTACCATAGTGATAGTAATGAAGTCTCCTTGCCATCCTGATTGAAATAAGTCAATCCGGAAGTCTCTACGTTTTTCTGATGCAGAGATATGTGATTTGTTACTCGGTTGCTAAGGTAACCCCATGTGGTTGCTAGGCAGTTACCATAGTGATACTTATCAAGTCTCCTTGCCATCCTGATTGAAATAAATCAACCCAGAAGTCTCTCTGATTTTCTGGTGCAGAGATATGTGATTTGTTACTCGGTTGCTAGGGTAACCCCATCTGGTTGTTAGGCAGTTACCATAGTGATACTTATCAAGTCTTCTTGACATCCTGATTGAAATAAACGAACCCAGAAGTCTCTACGATTTTCTGGTCCAGAGATATGTGATTTGTTACTCGGTTGCTAGGGTAACCCCATCTGGTTGCTAGGCAGTTACCATAGTGATACTAATGAAGTCTCCTTGCCATCCTGATTGAAATAAGTCAATCCGAAGTCTCTACGTTTTTCTGATGCAGCGATATGTGACTTGTTACTCGGTTGCTAAGGTAACCCCATGTGGTTGCTAGGCAGTTACCATAGTGATACTTATCAAGTCTCCTTGCCATCCTGATTGAAATAAATCAACCCAGAAGTCTCTCTGATTTTCTGGTGCAGAGATATAGTTATTGCTAAACGGTTGCTAGGGTACTCTGTTTAGTTGCTAGGGAGTGGCTTGACAGCTGCCAATCATGAATCTCCAAAGGCTGCTTGTCAGTATGAATGATATAAACCAACTCCCATGCCTCTGTGACATTCAGAATGGAAGATATCTCTCTATGGATTTTGGTTGTTAAGGTGCTCGACAATGGTTGCTAGGGAGGGGCTAGGAAGTGTTGAGGTGATTCATGATTGGCTGTTTGCTGCCCCGAGTCAAACGAGACCACCCTTGTGTTTCTATGACACTTCTATCCGGAGATATCCCTTTGATCTCTTTCATTAGAAGTCTATGGGAGTTGTTGCTAAGGTGCTTTAAATTGTTGCTAGGGCGTGGCTTGATAGCTTCACAATGATCCCGAGAGACTGATTGGTCGTCTGAGTAAAATGAGCCTGCCCCCTTGTCTCTATGACACTGTGATCCAGAGCTATGTTCAATACAAAATCCCTATGCAATGAGGGAGAGAGAGAGGGAGAGATGCAGGGCTGACAGGCCCTTTTTGTCTGTGTGTGTTCCCAAATTAATGACTCTAATGAGCCGGTTCTTTTGAATCTACAGTGTGAAACATACAGTGTGACCAGTGTAATCTGATTACAACATTAATGACTCTAATGAGCCAGTTCTTTTGAATCTACAGTGTGAAAAATACAGTGTGACCAGTGTAGTCTGATCCCCAAATTAATGACTCTAATGAGCCGGTTCTTTTGAATCTACAGTGTGAAACATACAGTGTGACCAGTGTAGTCTGATTCCCAAATTAATGACTCTAATGAGCCAGTTCTACAGTGTAGTGTTAAAAAATTTTAACTTAGTTGCTAGATAGATAGATAGATAGATAGATAGATAGATAGATAGATAGATAGATAGATAGATAGATAGATAGATAGATAGATAGACACTCAGATAGATAGATAGATAGATAGACACTCAGATAGATAGATAGATAGATAGATATTTACCCTTAGATAGATAGATAGATAGATAGATAGATAGATAGATAGATAGATAGATAGATAGATAGATAGATATTTATCCTATAGATAGATGTTTTAGCATGTGGCTATGAAGATTTTAGGTCATTACTTTTTGGCTGCTTGATAAAAGAAATCCTCTGAGGGAGAGAGAGAGGGAGAGATGCAGGGCTGACAGGCCCTTTTTGTCTGTGTGTGTGAAAATGTCAGTTGGAATTCAAATTTCTGAACATTCCGCAATGTTAAGTCAATGGGAGTTTTTTCCGAGTTTGATCGTCATTTTTAGG
The DNA here is from genome assembly GCF_025860055.1 of Xyrauchen texanus. Classification (NCBI taxonomy): domain Eukaryota; kingdom Metazoa; phylum Chordata; class Actinopteri; order Cypriniformes; family Catostomidae; genus Xyrauchen; species Xyrauchen texanus. The sequence goes on along the minus strand of NW_026265608.1, from coordinate 51,361 downwards.
AAAACCGTAAGTCCGATCAGTTAGAAAAGATATAGCACACTATTCGGGATTAGTCTGAAGGTCTGTGCCGAGTTTGGAGTATGTGGAGTTAAAGCTCTAGGAGGAGTAGCGTATAGAAATTTCTTAGTAAGAATAATAATAATAATAATAAGTTTAAATAGGATTTCAGTAAGTTGGCTTTCACAAGCCAACTTAACTAGAAAAAGTTCGTCAAGACAAACTTTAAGTTGGCTTGTGAAAGTTTGGACCAGAAAGTTTGAAGTTTAAAGTAGTTTGAAGTTAAAAGTAGTTTGAAGTTTAAATTATTTTATAGTTTAAATTAGTCAAAAGTTTAAATTAGTTTGAATTTTAAAGTAGTTTATAGTTTAAAGTAGTTTGAAGTTTAAAGTAGTTTATAGTTTAAATGAGTTTAAAGTTTAAATTAGTCTAAAGTTTAAATTAGTCTAAAGTTTAAATTAGTTTGAATTTTGAAGTAGTTTGAAGATTAAATTAGTTCAAAGTTTAAAGTAGTCTAAAGTTTAAATTAGTTTGAATTTTAAAGTAGTTTATTGTTTAAAGTAGTTTGAAGTTTAAAGTAGTTTATAGTTTAAATGAGTTTAAAGTTTAAATTAGTTTAAAGTTTAAAGTAGTTTGTAGTTTAAAGTAGTTAAAAGTTTAACTTAGTTGCTAGATAGATAGATAGATAGATAGATAGACACTCAGATAGATAGATAGAGAGATAGGTAGATAGATATTTACCCTCAGATAGATAGATAGATATAGATAGATAAATATTTACCCTCAGATAGATAGATAGATAGATAGATAGAGACCCTCAAATAGATAGATAGATAGATATTGACCCTCAGATAGATAGATAGATAGATAGATAGACAGATAGATGCTAGCACGTTTTTAGCATTTTTTAGTACTTCACTAGGTGATACTAGCATGTGTTAGCATGATGCTAGCACGTTTTTAGCATCTTTTAGCACTTCGGCTGGCGATGCTAGCATGTGTTAGCATGATGCTAGCACGTTTTTAGCATGTTTTAGCACTCGCTAGGTGATGCTAACATGTGTTAGCATGATGCTAGCATGTTTTTAGCATGTTTTCACACTCCGGCTAGGCGATGCTAGCATGTGTTAGCATGATGCTTGATGCGTTTTAGCATGTTTTTGCGCTCGGCTAGGCGATGCTAGCATGTGTTAGCATGATGCTTAGCATGTTTTTAGCATGTTTTAGCACCCGCTACTGCGATGCTAGCATGTGTTAGCATGATGCTTAGCATGTTTTTAGCATGTTTTAGCACTTTGCTAGGCGATGCTAGCATGTGTTAGCATGATGCTATGCACGCTTTTAGCAGTTTTAGCGCCGGCTAGGCGATGCTAGCATGTGTTAGCATGATGCTTAGCACGCTTTTAGCATTTTTAGCGCCTGGCTAGGCGATGCTAACATGTGTTAGCATGATGCTTATGACGTTTTTAGCATGTTTTAGCACTTCTCTAGGCGATGCTTAGCATGTGTTAGCATGATGCTTAGCACGTTTTAGCATGTTTTAACACTCGCTAGGCGATGCTAACATGTGTTAGCATGATGCTATTACGTTTTTAGCATGTTTTAGCACTTTGCTAGGCGATGCTTAGCATGTGTTAGCATGATGCTATGCGCTTTTACCATGTTTTAGCGCCGGCTAGGCGATGCTTAGCATGTGTTAGCATGATGCTTACGCGTTTTTAGCATGTTTTAGCGCTCGCTAGGCGATGTTAGCATGTGTTAGCATGATCTTGCTAGCGTTTTTAGCATGTTTTAGCGCTCGGCTAGGTGATGCTTTAGCATGTGTTAGCATGATGCTAGCACGTTTTAGCATGTTTTAGCGCCGGCTAGGCGATGTTAGCATGTGTTAGCATGATGCTTGCTGCGTTTTTAGCATGTTTTAGCGCTCGGCTAGGCGATGCTTAGCATGTGTTAGCATGATGCTTGCTGCGTTTTAGCATCTTTTAGCACTCGGCTGGCGATGCTAGCATGTGTTAGCATGATGCTTAGCGCGTTTTAGAATTTTTAGCGCCGGCTAGGCGATGCTAGCATGTGTTAGCATGATGCTTAGCATGTTTTTAGCTGTTTTAACGCCCGCTAGGCGATGCTTAGCATGTGTTAGCATGATCTTGCTGCGTTTTTAGCATGTCTTAGCGCCTGCTAGGCGATGCTTAACATGTGTTATCATGATGCTTAGCACATTTTTAGCATTTTTAGCGCCGGCTAGGCTATGCTAGCATGTGTTAGCATGATGCTATGCACGTTTTAGCATGTCTTAACACTCGCTAGGCGATGCTTAGCATGTGTAAGCATGATCTGCTAGACGTTTTAGCATTTTTTAGCGCTCGGCTAGGTGATGCTTAGCATGTGTTAACATGATGCTTAGCACGTTTTAGCATGTTTTAGCGCTCGCTAGGCGATGCTAGCATTTGTTAGCTTGATGCTAGCACTTTTTAGCATTTTTAGCACTTCGCTAGGTGATGCTTAGCATGTTTTAAGCATGTTTTAGCGCCGCTAGGCGATGTTAGCATGTGTTAGCATGATGCTATGCACGCTTTTAGCATGTTTTAGCGCCGGCTAGGCGATGCTAGCTGCGTTTTAGCATGTTTTAGCGCTCGCTAGGCGATTTTAGCATGATGCTAACACATTTTTAGCTTGTTTTAGCACTCGCTAGTCAATGCTAGCATGTGTTAGCATGATGCTAGCACGTTTTAGCATGTTTTAGCGTGTGGCTATGAAGATTTTAGGTCATTACTTTTTGGCTGCTTGATAAAAGAAATCCTCTGAGGGAGAGAGAGGGAGAGATGCAGGGCTGACAGGCCCTTTTTGTCTGTGTGTGTGAAAATGTCAGTTGGAATTTGAATTTCTGAACATTCCGCAATGTTAAGTCAATGGGAGTTTTTTCGAGTTTGATCGTCATTTTTAGGAAAACCGTAAGTCCGATCAGTTAGAAAAGATATAGCACACTATTCAGGATTAGTCTGAAGGTCTGTGCGAGTTTGGTGCCTGTAGCTTAAAAGCTCTAGGAGGAGTAAGCGTATAGAAATTTCTGAGTAAGAAGAATAATAATAACTACAAAAAGTTCGTCGAGACAAACTTTAAGTTGGCTTGTGAAAGTTTGGACCAGAAAGTTTGAAGAAGTTTAAAGTAGTTTGAAGTTTAAAGTAGTTTGAAGTTTAAAGTAGTTTGTAGTTTAAAGTAGTTTGAAGTTTAAAGTAGTTTGAAGTTTAAAGTAGTTTGAAGTTTAAAGTAGTTTGTAGTTTAAAGTAGTTTGTAGTTTAAACGAGTTTAAAGTTTAAAGTAGTTTATAGTTTAAACGAGTTTAAAGTTTAAATTAGTTTGTAGTTTAAGTTAGTTTAAAGTTTAAAGTAGTTTGTAGTTTAAAGTCGTTTAAAGTTTAACTTAGTTGCTAGATAGACAGATAGATAGATAGACACTCAGATAGATAGTTAGATAGAGAGATAGATAGATAGATATTTACCCTCAGATAGATAGATAGATATAGATAGATAGATATTTACCCTCAGATAGATAGATAAATAGATAGAGAGAGAGATAGATATTTACCCTCAGATAGATAGATAGATAGATATATATATTGACCCTCAGATAGATAGATAGATAGATAGACAGACAGATAGATGCTATGCACGTTTTAGAATTTTTTAGCACTTCGCTAGGCGATGCTTAGCACGTTTTTAGCATTTTTTAGCACTTCGCTAGGCGATGCTAGCATGTGTTAGCATGATGCTAACACGTTTTAGCATGCTTTAGCACTCGCTGGGCGATGCTAGCATGTGTTAGCATGATGCTAGCACATTTTTAGCATGATTTAGCGCTCGGCTAGGCGATGCTAGCATGTGTTAGCATGATGCTTGCTAGCGCTTTTAGCATTTTTAGCACTCGGCTAGGCGATGCTAGCATGTGTTAGCATGATGCTAACACGTTTTAGCATGTTTTAGCGCCTGGCTAGGCGATGCTAACATGTGTTAGCATGATGCTTAGCGCGTTTTAGCATGTTTTAGCACTCGGCTAGGTGATGCTTAGCATGTGTTAGCATGATGCTATGCACGTTTTTAGCATGTTTTAGCGCTCGCTAGGCGATGCTTAGCATGTGTTAGCATGATGCTTAGCAAGTTTTTAGCATTTTTAACACTTCGCTAGGCGATGCTAGCATGTGTTAGCATGATGCTGTAGCGTTTTTAGCATTTTTAGCACTTAGCTAGGCGATGCTAGCATGTGTTAGCATGATGCTATGCGCTTTTAGCATGTTTTAACACTCGGCTAGGCGATGCTTAACATGTGTTAGCATGATGCTTGTACGTTTTAGCATGTTTTAGCACTTTGCTAGGCGATGCTAGCATGTGTTAGCATGATGCTAGCGCGTTTTACCATGTTTTAGCGCTCGGCTAGGCGATGCTAGCTTGTGTTAGCATGATCTTGCTGCGTTTTTAGCATGTTTTAGCGCCGGCTAGGCGATGTTAGCATGTGTTAGCATGATGCTATGCACGTTTTTAGCATGTTTTAGCGCCGGCTAGGCGATGTTAGCATGTGTTAGCATGATGCTATGCACGTTTTAGCATTTTTAGCGCCAGCTAGAGCGATGCTAGACGCGTTTTAGCATGTTTTAGCGCTCGCTAGGCGATGCTAGCGCGTTTTAGCATGTTTTAGCGCTCGCTAGGCGATTTTAGCATGATGCTAGCACATTTTTAGCTTGTTTTAGCGCTCGCTAGTCAATGCTAGCATGTGTTAGCATGATGCTAACGCGTTTTAGCATGTTTTAGCGTGTGGCTATGAAGATTTTAGGTCATTACTTTTTGGCTGGTTGATAAAAGAAATCCTCTGAGGGAGAGAGAGGGAGAGATGCAGGGCTGACAGGCCCTTTTTGTCTGTGTGTGTGAAAATGTCAGTTGGAATTTGAATTTCTGAACATTCCGCAATGTTAAGTCAATGGGAGTTTTTTCGAGTTTGATCGTCATTTTTAGGAAAACCGTAAGTCCGATCAGTTAGAAAAGATATAGCACACTATTCGGGATTAGTCTGAAGGTCTGTGCCGAGTTTGGTGCCTGTAGCTTAAAAGCTCTAGGAGGAGTAAGCGTATAGAAATTTCTGAGTAAGAAGAATAATAATAACTAGAAAAAGTTAGATCGAGACAAACTTTAAGTTGGCTTGTGAAAGTTTGGACCAGAAAGTTTGAAGTTTAAAGTAGTTTGAAGTTTAAAGTAGTTTGAAGTTTAAATTAGTTTATAGTTTAAATTAGTTTAAAGTTTAAATTAGTCTAAAGTTTAAATTAGTTTGTGTTAGCATGATGCTAGCACGTTTTTAGCATGTTTTAGCACTTCGGCTAGTCGATGCTAACATGTGTTAACATGATGCTTATGACGTTTTTAGCATGTTTTAGCACTTCACTAGGCGATGCTAGCATGTGTTAGCATGATGCTAGCACGTTTTAGCATGTTTTAGCACTCCGCTAGGCGATGCTAGCATGTGTTAGCATGATGCTGATGCGTTTTTAGCATGTTTTAGCACTCCGCTCGGCGATGCTTAGCATGTGTTAGCATGATCTTGCTGCGTTTTAGCATTTTTAGCGCCGGCTAGGCGATGCTAGCATGTGTTAGCATGATGCTTGCTGCGTTTTAACATGTTTTAGCGCTCGCTAGGCGATGCTAGCATGTGTTAGCATGATGCTAGCGCGTTTTAGCATGTTTTAGCGCCGCTAGGCGATGCTTAGCATGTGTTAGCATGATGCTTACGCGTTTTAGCATTTTTAGCGCCGGCTAGGCGATGCTAGCATGTGTTAGCATGATGCTTAGCTACGTTTTTAGCATGTTTTAGCGCTCGCTAGGCGATGCTTAGCATGTGTTAGCATGATGCTTAGCGCGTTTTAGCATTTTTAGCGCCTGCTAGGCGATCGCTAGCATGTGTTAGCATGATGCTATGCACGTTTTAGCATGTTTTAGCGCCGGCTAGGCGATGCTAGCATGTGTTAGCATGATCTTAGCACTTTTTAGCATTTTTAGAACTTGGCTAGGCGATGCTTAGCATGTGTTAACATGATGCTTAGCATGTTTTTAGCATTTTTAGCACTTTGCTAGGCGATGCTAGCATGTGTTAGCATGATGCTAGCACATTTTTAGCATGTTTTAGCGCTCAGCTAGTCAATGCTAGCATGTGTTAGCATGATGCTAGCATGTTTTTAGCATGTTTTAAGCGTGTGGCTAGGAAGATTTTAGGTCATTACTTTTTGGCTGCTTGATAAAAGAAATCCTCTGAGGGAGAGAGAGGGAGAGATGCAGGGCTGACAGGCCCTTTTTGTGTGTGTGTGTGAAAATGTCAGTTGGAATTTGAATTTCTGAACATTCCGCAATGTTAAGTCAATGGGAGTTTTTTCTGAGTTTGATCGTCATTTTTAGGAAAACCGTAAGTCCGATCAGTTAGAAAAGATATAGCACACTATTCGGGATTAGTCTGAAGGTCTGTGCGAGTTTGGTGCCTGTAGCTTAAAAGCTCTAGGAGGAGTAAGCGTATAGAAATTTCTGAGTAAGAATAATAATAATAATAATAATAATAAGTTTAAATAGGATTTCAGTAAGTTGGCTTTCACAAGCCAACTTAATAATAAGTTTAAATAGGATTTCAGTAAGTTGGCTTTCACAAGCCAACTTAATAATAAGTTTAAATAGGATTTCAGTAAGTTGGCTTTCACAAGCCAACTTAATAACTAGAAAAAGTTCGTCGAGACAAACTTTAAGTTGGCTTGTGAAAGTTTGGACCAGAAAGTTTGAAGTTTAAAGTAGTTTGAAGTTTAAATTAGTTTATAGTTTAAATTAGTTTAAAGTTTAAATTAGTCTAAAGTTTAAATTAGTTTGAATTTTAAAGTAGTTTGAAGTTTAAAGTAGTTTATAGTTTAAATTAGTTTAAAGTTTAAATTAGTCTAAAGTTTAAATTAGTTTGAATTTTAAAGTAGTTTGAAGTTTAAAGTAGTTTATAGTTTAAATTAGTTTAAAGTTTAAATTAGTCTAAAGTTTAAATTAGTTTGAATTTTAAAGTAGTTTGAAGTTTAAAGTAGTTTATAGTTTAAATTAGTTTAAAGTTTAAATTAGTCTAAAGTTTAAATTAGTTTGAATTTTAAAGTAGTTTGAAGTTTAAAGTAGTTTATAGTTTAAATTAGTTTAAAGTTTAAATTAGTCTAAAGTTTAAATTAGTTTGAATTTTAAAGTAGTTTGAAGTTTAAAGTAGTTTATAGTTTAAATTAGTTTAAAGTTTAAATTAGTCTAAAGTTTAAATTAGTTTGAATTTTAAAGTAGTTTGAAGTTTAAAGTAGTTTATAGTTTAAATTAGTTTAAAGTTTAAATTAGTCTAAAGTTTAAATTAGTTTGAATTTTAAAGTAGTTTGAAGTTTAAAGTAGTTTATAGTTTAAATTAGTTTAAAGTTTAAATTAGTCTAAAGTTTAAATTAGTTTGAATTTTAAAGTAGTTTGAAGTTTAAATTAGTTTATAGTTTAAATTAGTTTAAAGTTTAAATTAGTCTAAAGTTTAAATGAGTTTAAAGTTTAAATTAGTTTAAAGTTTAAAGTAGTTTGTAGTTTAAAGTAGTTAAAAGTTTAACTTAGTTGCTAGATAGATAGATAGATAGATAGATAGATAGATAGATAGATAGATAGATAGACAGACACTCAGATAGATAGATAGATAGATAGATAGATAGATATTGACCCTCAAATAGATAGATAGATAGATATTGACCCTCAGATAGATAGATAGATATAGATAGATAGATATTTACCCTCAGATAGATAGATAGATAGATAGATATTGACACTCAAATAGATAGATAGATAGATAGATAGATAGATAGATATTGACCCTCAAATAGATAGATAGATAGATATTGACCCTCAGATAGATAGATAGATAGATAGACAGACAGATAGATGCTAGCACGTTTTTAGCATTTTTTAGTACTTCGCTAGGTGATGCTAGCATGTGTTAGCATGATGCTAGCATGTTTTTAGCATGATTTAACACTTCGCTAGGCGATGCTAACATGTGTTAGCATGATGCTACGTTGTTTTTAGCATGTTTTGGCACTCCGCTAGGCGATGCTAACATGATGCTAACACGTTTTTAGCATGTTTTAGCACTTCGCTAGGCGATGCTAGCATGTGTTAGCATGATGCTAGCACGTTTTTAGCATTTTTTAGCACTTCGCTAGGCGATGCTAGCATGTGTTAGCATGATGCTAGCACGTTTTTAGCATGTTTTAGCACTTCGCTAGGCAATGCTAGCATGTGTTAGCATGATGCTATGACGCGTTTTAGCATGTTTTAGCACTCGCTAGGCGATGCTAGCATGTGTTAACATGATGCTAGCGACGTTTTTAGCATTTTTTAGCGCTCGCTAGGCGATGCTAGCATGTGTTAGCATGATGCTAGCACATTTTTAGCATGTTTTAGCACTTCGCTAGGCGATGCTAGCATGTGTTAACATGATGCTATGACGCTTTTAGCATTTTTAGCACTCGCTAGGCGATGCTAGCACGCTTTTAGCATGTTTTAACACTCGGCTAGGCGATGCTAGCATGTGTTAGCATGATGCTAGCACGTTTTTAGCATGTTTTAGCGCCGGCTAGGCGATGCTTAGCATGTGTTAACATGATGCTTAGCATGTTTTTAGCATTTTTTAGCACTTCGCTAGGCGATGCTATGACGCTTTTAGCATGTTTTAGCCCTTCGCTAGGCGATGCTAGCTTGTGTTAGCATGATGCTAGCACGCTTTTAGCATGTTTTAGCACTTCGCTAGGTGATTTTAGCATGATGCTAGCACATTTTTAGCTTGTTTTAACACTCGCTAGTCAATGCTAGCATGTGTTAGCATGATGCTAGCATGTTTTTAGCATGTTTTAGCGTGTGGCTATGAAGATTTTAGGTCATTACTTTTTGGCTGCTTGATAAAATAAATCCTCTGAGGGAGAGAGAGAGGAGAGATGCAGGGCTGACAGGCCCTTTTTGTCTGTGTGTGTGAAAATGTCAGTTGAGATTTAAATTTCTGAACATTCCGCAATGTTAAGTCAATGGGAGTTTTTTCCGAGTTTGATCGTCATTTTTAGGAAAACCGTAAGTCCGATCAGTTAGAAAAGATATAGCAACTTCGAGTCAGAACAGTTTGAGTGTCTGTGCCGAGTTTGGAGTATGTGGAGTTAAAGCTCTAGGAGGAGATAGATATAGAAATTTCACCGCTAAGAAGAATCGGAATAATAATAAGTTTAAGTAGGATTTCAGTAAGTTGGCTCTCACAAGCCAACTTAACTAGAAAAAAAGTTAGTCGAGACAAACTTTAAGTTGGCTTGTGAAAGTTTGGACCAGAAAGTTTGAAGTTTAAAGTAGTTTGAAGTTTAAATTAGTTTATAGTTTAAATTAGTTTATAGTTTAAATTAGTTTAAAGTTTATATTAGTCTAAAGTTTAAATTAGTTTGAATTTTAAAGTAGTTTGAAGTTTAAATTAGATTATAGTTTAAATTAGTTAAAAGTTTAAATTAGTCTAAAGTTTAAATTAGTTTGAATTTTAAAGTAGTTTATAGTTTAAAGTAGTTTGAAGTTTAAAGTAGTTTATAGTTTAAATGAGTTTAAAGTTTAAATTAGTTTAAAGTTTAAAGTAGTTTGTAGTTTAAAGTAGTTAAAAGTTTAACTTAGTTGCTAGATAGATAGATAGATAGATAGACACTCAGATAGATAGAGATAGATAGATAGATATTGACCCTCAAATAGATAGATAGATAGATAGATAGATATTGACCCTCAAATAGATAGATAGATAGATAGATATTGACCCTCAGATAGATAGATAGATAGATAGACACAGATAGATGCTAGCACGTCTTTAGCATTTTTTAGTACTTCGCTAGGTGATGCTAGCATGTGTTAGCATGATGCTAGCACATTTTTTGCATGTTTTAACACTTCGCTAGGCAATGCTAACATGTGTTAGCATGATGCTAGCATGTTTTTAGCATGTTTTAACACTTCGCTAGGCAATGCTAAAATGTGTTAGCATGATGCTAGCATGTTTTTAGCATGTTTTAGCACTCCGCTAGGCGATGCTAGCATGTGTTAGCATGATTCTAGCATGATTTTAGCATGTTTTAGCACTTCGCTAGGCGATGCTAGCATGTGTTAGCATGATGCTAGCACGTTTTTAGCATGTTTTAGCACTTCGCTAGGCGATGCTAGCATGTGTTAGCATGATGCTAACACGTTTTTAGCATGTTTTAGCGCTCGCTAGGCGATGCTTAGCATGTGTTAGCATGATGCTTAGCACGCTTTTAGCATGTTTTAGCGCTCGGCTAGGCGATGCTAGCATGTGTTAAGCATGATGCTAGACGCGTTTTAGCATTTTTGAGCACTTCGCTAGGCGATGCTAGCATGTGTTAGCATGATGCTAGCACGCTTTTAGCATTTTTTAGCACTTCGCTAGGCGATGCTAGCATGTGTTAGCATGATGCTATGCACGTTTTTAGCATGTTTTAACACTTCGTTAGGCGATGCTAACATGTGTTAGCATGATGCTATGACGCTTTTAGCATGTTTTAGCACTCGCTAGGCGATGCTAGCGCGTGTTTGCATGATGCTAGCACGCTTTTAGCATGTTTTAGCACTTCGCTAGGCGATGCTAGCGCGTGTTAGCATGATGCTAGCACTTTTTAGCATGTTTTAGCACTTCGGCTAGGCGATGCTAGCATGTGTTACCAGTGTAGACTGATTCCCAAACAAATGACTCTAATCAGCCAGTTCTTTTGAATCTACAGTGTGAAACATTCAGTGTGACCAGTGTAATCTGATTACAACATTAATGACTCTAATGAGCCGGTTCTTTTGAATCCACAGTGTGAAACATACAGTGTGACCAGTGTAGTCTGATTCCCAAATTAATGACTCTAATGAGCCAGTTCTTTTGAATCTAAAATGTGAAACATACAGTGTGACCAGTGTAGTCTGATTCCCAAATTAATGACTCTAATGAGCCGGTTCTTTTGAATCTACAATGTGAAACATACAGTGTGACCAGTGTAGTCTGATTCCCAAATTAATGACTCTAATGAGCCGGTTCTTTTGAATCTACAGTGTGAAACATACAGTGTGACCAGTTTAGTCTGATTCCCAAATTAATGACTCTAATGAGCCGGTTCTTTTGAATCTACAATGTGAAACTTACAGTGTGACCAGTGTAGTCTGATTCCCAAATGAATGACTCTAATGAGCCAGTTCTACAGTGTAGTGTTAAAAAAGTTTAACTTAGTTGCTAGATAGATAGATAGATAGATAGATAGATAGATAGATAGATAGATAGATAGATAGATAGATAGATAGATAGATATTTACCCTTAGATATATAGAGAGATAGATATAGATAGATAGATATTTATCCTCAGATAGATAGATAGAGAGAGAGAGAGATAGATATTTACCCTCAGATAGATAGATAGATGTTCAATACATAATCCCTATTTCATGGTCCATCCTACACCATTGTAAGTCAATGGGGTCAACTTTGGGCTGCTCCTGCCCCCAGGGGTGCAACTTTTACCCCATATTGAGAGCCTGCCAGCCTCTTCAAATGTAGCAAATCACACGTTTCTCGCGAAATCCTCGCTCGGAGCTGTGATGCGTCAAAGTTTCTCGCAATGTTAAGTCTATGGGATTTTGCGGCCGCTTTTTTGCCCCTGGGGCAAATACCGTACCCGATAAGCTACAAAAGTCATAGCACACGTGTCCTCAATAGGCCGTTCGATTTGATACCTCATTCGTGGGTCTACGCCAAGCGGTGCTTGGGACGAGTTAGGTGCCGAACTTTTGTACGGAGATATAAAAATAAAAACTAGATAGGTACATTTCCTGAAGAAAATGTGAGTGGTGCTTGCCGTGGCAAAACTCGTCAAACAGCATGTTGTAACTTGAAAAAAACAAAAATTATGGTCATAAATAAATCAACCCACTCTACGATTTTCTGGTTCAGAAATATGTGATTTGTTACTCGGTTGCTAGGGTAACCCCATCTGGTTGCTAGGCAGTTACCATAGGGATACTAATGAAGTCTCCTTGCCATCCTGGTTGAAATAAATCAACCTAGAAGTCTGTACGATTTTCTGGTGCAGAAATATGTGATTTGTTACTCGGTTGCAAGGGTAACCCCATCTGGTTTCTGTTTAGTTGCTAGGGAGTGGCTTGGCAGCTGCCAATCGTGAATCTCCAAAGGCTGCTTGTCAGTATGAATGATATAAACCAACTCCCATGCCTCTGTGACATTCAGAATGGAAGATATCCCTCTATGGATTTTGGTTGCTAAGGTGCTCGACAATGGTTGCTAGGGAGGGGCTAGGAAGTGTTGAGGTGATTCATGATTGGCTGTTTGCTGCCCCGAGTCAAACGAGACCACCCTTGTGTTTCTATGACACTTCTATCCGGAGATATCCCTTTGATGTCTTTCATTAAAAGTCTATGGGACTTGTTGCTAAGCTGCTCTAAATTGTTGCTAGGGCGTGGCTTGATAGATTCAAAATGATCCTGAAAGACTGATTGGTCGTCTGAGTAAAATGAGCCCGCCCCCTCGTCTCTATGACACTGTGATCCAGAGCTATGTTCAATACAAAATCCCTATGGCATTTAATTTCATGGGCCGTCCTACACCATTGTAAGTCAATTGGGGCATTTTTGGGCAGCTCCTGCCCCCCAGGGGTGCAACTTTTACCCCATATTGAGGTATGCTCTTACAGAGCCTGCCAGCCTCTTCAAATGTGGCAAATCACACGTTTCTGTGAAATCCTCGATCGGAGCTGTGACGCGTCAAAGTTTGTCGCAATGTTAAGTCTATGGGATTTTTAGGCGCTTTTTTGCCCCTGGGGCAAATACCGTACCACCGATAAGCTTATAAAAGTCATAGCACACGTGTCATCAATAGGCCGTTCGATTTGACACCTCATTACGTGGGTCTACGCCAAACGGTGCGGGACGAGTTAGGTGCCGAAGTTTTGTACGGAGATATAAAAATTAAAATAAAAATAAAAATAATAAGTATGTGAGATTACAATAGTGATGCTTTGCAAGCACCACTAATAAAAATAAAAACTAGATAGGTACATTTCCTGAAGAAAATGTGAGTATGAATGTTGTAACTTGAAAAAAACAAAAATTATGGTCATAAATAAATCAACCCAGAAGTCTCTACGATTTTCTGGTTCAGAAATATGTGATTTGTTACTCGGTTGCTAGGGTAAGCCCATGTGGTTGCTATGCAATTACCAAGGTAATACAATACATGGCTCCTTTCCATCCTGAGTGAAATAAGTCAACCCGGAAGTCTGTAGTGTTTTCTGGTGCAGAGATATGTGATTTGTTACTCGGTTGCTTGGGTAACCCCATCTGGTTGCTAGGCAGTTACCATAGGGATACTAATGAAGTCTCATTGCCATCCTGATTGAAATAAATCAACCCAGAAGTCTCTACATTTTTCTGATGCAGAGATATGTGATTTGTTATTCATTTGCTAGGGTAACCCCATGTGGTTGCTAGGTAGTTACCATAGTGATACTAATGAAGTGTCCTTGCCATCCTGATTGAAATAAGTCAACCCGGAAGTCTCTACGTTTTTGTGATGCAGAGATATGTGATTTGTTAGTCGGTTGCTAGGGTAACCCCATCTGGTTGCTAGGCAGTTACCATAGTGATACTAATGAAGTGTCCTTGCCATCCTGATTGAAATATGTCAACCCGGAAGTCTGTACGTTTTTGTGATGCAGAGATATGTGATTTGTTACTCGGTTGCTAGGGTAACCCCATCTGGTTGCTAGGCAGTTACCATAGTGATACTAATCAAGTCTCCATGCCATCCTGATTGAAATAAGTCAACCCGGAAGTCTCTACGTTTTTCTGATGCAGAGATATGTGATTTGTTACTCGGTTGCTAGGGTAACCCCATGTGGTTGCTAGGCAGTTACCATAGTGATACTAATGAAGTGTCCTTGCCGTCCTGATTGAAATAAGTCAACCCGGAAGTCTCTACGTTTTTGTGATGCAGAGATATGTGATTTGTTAGTGGGTTGCTAGGGTAACCCCATCTGGTTGCTAGGCAGTTACCATAGTGATACTAATGAAGTGTCCTTGCCATCCTGATTGAAATATATCAACCGGAAGTCTGTACGTTTTTGTGATGCAGAGATATGTGATTTGTTACTCGGTTGCTAGGGTAACCCCATCTGGTTTCTAGGCAGTTACCATAGTGATACTAATCAAGTCTCCATGCCTTCCTGATTGAAATAAGTCAACCCGGAAGTCTCTACGTTTTTCTGATGCAGAGATATGTGATTTGTTACTCGGTTGCTAGGGTAACCCCATCTGGTTGCTAGGCAGTTACCATAGTGATACTAATGAAGTGTCCTTGCCATCCTGATTGAAATAAGTCAAACCGGAAGTCTCTACGTTTTTGTGATGCAGAGATATGTGATTTGTTACTCGGTTGCTAGGGTAACACCATGTGGTTGCTAGGCAGTTACCATAGTGATACTAATCAAGTCTCCTTGCCATCCTGATTGAAATAAGTCAACCCGGAAGTCTCTACGTTTTTCTGATGCAGAGATATGTGATTTGTTACTCGGTTGCTAGGGTAACCCCATGTGGTTGCTAGGCAGTTACCATAGTGATACTTATGAAGTGTCCTTGCCATCCTGATTGAAATAAATCAACCCAGAAGTCTCTCTGATTTTCTGGTGCAGAGATATGTGATTTGTTAGTCGGTTGCTAGGGTAACCCCATCTGGTTGCTAGGCAGTTACCATAGTGATACTAATGAAGTGTCCTTGCCATCCTGATTGAAATATGTCAACCTGGAAGTCTGTACGTTTTTGTGATGCAGAGATATGTGATTTGTTAATCGGTTGCTAGGGTAACCCCATCTGGTTGCTAGGCAGTTACCATAGTGATACTAATGAAGTGTCCTTGCCATCCTGATTGAAATATGTCAACCCGGAAGTCTGTACGTTTTTGTGATGCAGAGATATGTGATTTGTTACTCGGTTGCTAGGGTAACCCCATCTGGTTGCTAGGCAGTTACCATAGTGATACTAATCAAGTCTCCATGCCATCCTGATTGAAATAAGTCAACCCGGAAGTCTCTACGTTTTTCTGATGCAGAGATATGTGATTTGTTACTCGGTTGCTAGGGTAACCCCATGTGGTTGCTAGGCAGTTACCATAGTGATACTAATGAAGTGTCCTTGCCGTCCTGATTGAAATAAGTCAACCCGGAAGTCTCTACGTTTTTGTGATGCAGAGATATGTGATTTGTTAGTCGGTTGCTAGGGTAACCCCATCTGGTTGCTAGGCAGTTACCATAGTGATACTAATGAAGTGTCCTTGCCATCCTGATTGAAATATATCAACCCGGAAGTCTGTACGTTTTTGTGATGCAGAGATATGTGATTTGTTACTCGGTTGCTAGGGTAACCCCATCTGGTTTCTAGGCAGTTACCATAGTGATACTAATCAAGTCTCCATGCCTTCCTGATTGAAATAAGTCAACCCAGAAGTCTCTACGTTTTTCTGATGCAGAGATATGTGATTTGTTACTCGGTTGCTAGGGTAACCCCATCTGGTTGCTAGGCAGTTACCATAGTGATACTAATGAAGTGTCCTTGCCATCCTGATTGAAATAAGTCAAACCGGAAGTCTCTACGCTTTTGTGATGCAGAGATATGTGATTTGTTACTCGGTTGCTAGGGTAACACCATGTGGTTGCTAGGCAGTTACCATAGTGATACTAATCAAGTCTCCTTGCCATCCTGATTGAAATAAGTCAACCCGAAGTCTCTACGCTTTTCTGATGCAGAGATATGTGATTTGTTACTCGGTTGCTAGGGTAACCCCATGTGGTTGCTAGGCAGTTACCATAGTGATACTTATGAAGTGTCCTTGCCATCCTGATTGAAATAAATCAACCCAGAAGTCTCTCTGATTTTCTGGTGCAGAGATATGTGATTTGTTAGTCGGTTGCTAGGGTAACCCCATCTGGTTGCTAGGCAGTTACCATAGTGATACTAATGAAGTGTCCTTGCCATCCTGATTGAAATATGTCAACCTGGAAGTCTGTACGTTTTTGTGATGCAGAGATATGTGACTTGTTAATCGGTTGCTAGGGTAACCCCATCTGGTTGCTAGGCAGTTACCATAGTGATACTAATCAAGTCTCCATGCCATCCTGATTGAAATAAGTCAACCCGGAAGTCTCTACGTTTTTCTGATGCAGAGATATGTGATTTGTTACATGGTTGCTAGGGTAAGCCCATGTGGTTGCTATGCAATTACCAAGGTAATACAATACATGGCTCCTTTCCATCCTGAGTGAAATAAGTCAACCCGGATGTCTGTAGTGTTTTCTGGTGCAGAGATATGTGATTTGTTACTCGGTTGCTAGGGTAACCCCATCTGGTTGCTAGGCAGTTACCATAGGGATACTAATGAAGTCTCCTTGCCATCCTGGTTGAAATAAATCAACCTAGAAGTCTGTACGATTTTCTGGTGCAGAAATATGTGATTTGTTACTCGGTTGCTAGGGTAACCCCATGTGGTTGCTAGGCAGTTACCATAGTGATACTTATCACGTGTCCTTGCCATCCTGATTGAAATAAACCAACCCAGAAGTCTGTACGTTTTCTGATGCAGAGATATGTGATTTGTTACTCGGTTGCTAGGGTTACCCCATGTGGTTGCTAGGCAGTTATCATAGTGATACTTATGAAGTGTCCTTGCCATCCTGATTGAATAAAATCAACCCAGAAGTCTGTACGTTTTTCTGATGCAGAGATATGTGATTTGTTACTCGGTTGCTAGGGTAACCCCATGTGGTTGCTAGGCAGTTACCATAGTGATACTAATCAAGTCTCCTTGCCATTCTGATTGAAATAAACCAACCCAGAAGTCTCTACGTTTTTCTGATGCAGAGATATGTGATTTGTTACTCGGTTGCTAGGGTTACCCCATGTGGTTGTTAGGCAGTTACCATAGTGATACTTATCAAGTGTCCTTGCCATCCTGATTGAAATAAACCAACCCAGAAGTCTGTAAGTTTTTCTGATGCAGAGATATGTGATTTGTTACTCGGTTGCTAGGGTAACCCCATGTGGTTGCTAGGCAGTTACCATAGTGATACTTATCAAGTGTCCTTGCCATCCTGATTGAAATAAATCAACCCAGAAGTCTCTACGTTTTTCTGATGCAGAGATATGTGATTTGTTATTCGGTTGCTAGGGTAACCCCATGTGGTTGCTAGGCAGTTACCATAGTGATACTAATGAAGTGTCCTTGCCGTCCTGATTGAAATAAGTCAACCCGGAAGTCTCTACGTTTTTGTGATGCAGAGATATGTGATTTGTTAGTCGGTTGCTAGGGTAACCCCATCTGGTTGCTAGGCAGTTACCATAGTGATACTAATGAAGTGTCCTTGCCATCCTGATTGAAATATGTCAACCCGAAGTCTGTACGTTTTTGTGATGCAGAGATATGTGATTTGTTACTCGGTTGCTAGGGTAACCCCATCTGGTTGCTAGGCAGTTACCATAGTGATACTAATCAAGTCTCCATGCCATCCTGATTGAAATAAGTCAACCCGAATTCTCTACGTTTTCTGATGCAGAGATATGTGATTTGTTACTTTCGGTTGCTAGGGTAACCCCATCTGGTTGCTAGGCAGTTACCATAGTGATACTAATGAAGTCTCCTTGCCATCCTGATTGAAATAAGTCAAACCGGAAGTCTCTACGTTTTTGTGATGCAGAGATATGTGATTTGTTACTCGGTTGCTAGGGTAACACCATGTGGTTGCTAGGCAGTTACCATAGTGATACTAATCAAGTCTCCTTGCCATCCTGATTGAAATAAGTCAACCCGGAAGTCTCTACGTTTTCTGATGCAGAGATATGTGATTTGTTACTCGGTTGCTAGGGTAACCCCATGTGGTTGCTAGGCAGTTACCATAGTGATACTTATGAAGTGTCCTTGCCATCCTGATTTAAATAAATCAACCCAGAAGTCTCTCTGATTTTCTGGTGCAGAGATATGTGATTTGTTAGTCGGTTGCTAGGGTAACCCCATCTGGTTGCTAGGCAGTTACCATAGTGATACTAATGAAGTCTCCTTGCCATCCTGATTGAAATATGTCAACCCGAAGTCTGCATGTTTTTGTGATGCAGAGATAAGTGATTTGTTACTCGGTTGCTAGGGTATCCCCATCTGGTTGCTAGGCAGTTACCATAGTGATACTAATCAAGTGTCCTTGCCATCCTGATTGAAATAAGTCAACCCGAAGTCTCTACGCTTTTCTGATGCAGAGATATGTGATTTGTTACTCGGTTGCTAGGGTAACCCCATCTGGTTGCTAGGCAGTTACCATAGTGATACTAATGAAGTCTCCTTGCCATCCTGATTGAAATAAGTCAAACCGGAAGTCTGTGCGTTTTTGTGATGCAGAGATATGTGATTTGTTACTCGGTTGCTAGGGTAACACCATCTGGTTGCTAGGCAGTTACCATAGTGATACTAATCAAGTCTCCTTGCCATCCTGATTGAAATAAGTCAACCCGGAAGTCTCTACGTTTTTCTGATGCAGAGATATGTGATTTGTTACTCTGTTGCTAGGGTAACCCCATGTGGTTGCTAGGCAGTTACCATAGTGATACTAATGAAGTTTCCTTGCCATCCTGGTTGAAATAAATCAACCCAGAAGTCTGTACGATTTTCTGGTGCAGAAATATGTGATTTGTTACTCGGTTGCTAGGGTAACCCCATGTGGTTGCTAGGCAGTTACCATAGTGATACTTATGAAGTGTCCTTGCCATCCTGATTTAAATAAATCAACCCAGAAGTCTCTCTGATTTTCTGGTGCAGAGATATGTGATTTGTTAGTCGGTTGCTAGGGTAACCCCATCTGGTTGCTAGGCAGTTACCATAGTGATACTAATGAAGTCTCCTTGCCATCCTGATTGAAATATGTCAACCCGGAAGTCTGCATGTTTTTGTGATGCAGAGATAAGTGATTTGTTACTCGGTTGCTAGGGTATCCCCATCTGGTTGCTAGGCAGTTACCATAGTGATACTAATCAAGTGTCCTTGCCATCCTGATTGAAATAAGTCAACCCGGAAGTCTCTACGTTTTTCTGATGCAGAGATATGTGATTTGTTACTCGGTTGCTAGGGTAACCCCATCTGGTTGCTAGGCAGTTACCATAGTGATACTAATGAAGTCTCCTTGCCATCCTGATTGAAATAAGTCAAACCGGAAGTCTGTGCGTTTTTGTGATGCAGAGATATGTGATTTGTTACTCGGTTGCTAGGGTAACACCATCTGGTTGCTAGGCAGTTACCATAGTGATACTAATCAAGTCTCCTTGCCATCCTGATTGAAATAAGTCAACCCGGAAGTCTCTACGCTTTTCTGATGCAGAGATATGTGATTTGTTACTCTGTTGCTAGGGTAACCCCATGTGGTTGCTAGGCAGTTACCATAGTGATACTAATGAAGTTTCTTTGCCATCCTGGTTGAAATAAATCAACCCAGAAGTCTGTACGATTTTCTGGTGCAGAAATATGTGATTTGTTACTCGGTTGCTAGGGTACTCTGTTTAGTTGCTAGGGAGTGGCTTGGCAGCTGCCAATCGTGAATCTCCAAAGGCTGCTTGTCAGTATGAATGATATAAACCAACTCCCATGCCTCTGTGACATTCAGAATGGAAGATATCCCTCTATGGATTTTGGTTGCTATGGTGCTCGACAATGGTTGCTAGGGAGGGGCTAGGAAGTGTTGAGGTGATTCATGATTGGCTGTTTGCTGCCCCGAGTCAAACGAGACCACCCTTGTGTTTCTATGACACTTCTATCCGGAGATATCCCTTTGATGTCTTTCATTAGAAGTCTATGGGACTTGTTGCTAAGCTGCTCTAAATTGTTGCTAGGGCGTGGCTTGATAGATTCAAAATGATCCTGAGAGACTGATTGGTCGTCTGAGTAAAATGAGCCCGCCCCTCGTCTCTATGACACTGTGATCCAGAGCTATGTTCAATACAAAATCCCTATGGCATTTAATTTCATGGGCCGTCCTACACCATTGTAAGTCAATTGGGGCATTTTTGGGCAGCTCCTGCCCCCAGGGGTGCAACTTTTACCCCATATTGAGGTATGCTCTTACAGAGCCTGCCAGCCTCTTCAAATGTGGCAAATCACACGTTTCTGTGAAATCCTCGATCGGAGCTGTGACGCGTCAAAGTTTGTCGCAATATTAAGTGTATGGGATTTTTCGGCGCTTTTTTGCCCCTGGGGCAAATACCGTACCACCGATCAGCTTATAAAAGTCATAGCACACGTGTCATCAATAGGCCGTTCGATTTGACACCTCATTCGTGGGTCTATGCCAAGCGGTGCTGGACGAGTTAGGTGCCGAAGTTTTGTACGGAGATATAAAAATAAAAATAAAAATAAAAATAATAAGTATGTGAGATTACAATAGTGATGCTTTGCAAGCACCACTAATAATAATAACTAGAATGTACATTTCCTGAAGAAAATGTGAGTGGTGCTTGCCGTGGCAAAACTCATGAAATAGCATGTTATAACTTGAAAAGAACAAAAATTATGGTCATAAATAAATCAACCCAGAAGTCTGTACGATTTTCTGGTGCAGAAATATGTGATTTGTTATTCGGTTGCTAGGGTAAGGCCATGTGGTTGCTATGCAGTTACCAAGGTAATACAATACATGGCTCCTTTCCATCCTGAGTGAAATAAGTCAACCCGGAAGTCTGTACTATTTTCTGGTGCTAAGATATGTGATTTGTTACTGGGTTGCTAGGGTAACCCCGTCTAGTTGCTAGGCAGTTACCATAGTGATACTAATCAAGTCTCCTTGCCATTCTGATTGAAATAAATCAACCCAGAACTCTGTACTATTTTCTGTTGCAGAGATATGTGATTTGTTACTCGGTTGCTAGGGTAACCCCATCTGGTTGCTATGCAGTTACCAAGGTAATACAATACATGGCTCCTTTACATCCTGAGTGAAATAAGTCAACCCGAAGTCTCTACTATTTTCTGGTGCAGAGATATGTGATTTGGTACTCGGTTGCTAGGGTAACCCCATGTGGTTGCTAGGCAGTTACTATAGTGATACTAATGAAGTCTCCTTGCCATCCTGATTGAAATAAGTCAACCCGGAAGTCTGTACTATTTTCTGGGGCAGAGATATGTGATTTGTTACTCGGTTGCTAGGGTAACCCCATCTGGTTGCTAGGCAGTTACCATAGTGATACTAATCAAGTCTCCTTGCCATCCTGATTGAAATAAGTCAACCCGGAAGTCTCTACATTTTTCTGATGCAGAGATATGTGATTTGGTACTCGGTTGCTAGGGTAACCCCATGTGGTTGCTAGGCAGTTACCATAGTGATACTTATGAAGTGTCCTTGCCATCCTGATTGAAATAAGTCAACCCGGAAGTCTCTATGTTTTTCTGATGCAGAGATATTTGATTTGTTACTTGGTTGCTAGGGTAACCCCATCTGATTGCTAGGCAGTTACCATAGTGATACTAATCAAGTCTCCTTGCCATCCTAAGTGAAATAAATCAACCCAGATGTCTCTCTGATTTTCTGGTGCAGAGATATAGTTATTGCTAAACGGTTGCTAGGGTACTCTGTTTAGTTGCTAGGGAGTGGCTTGGCAGCTGCCAATCATGAAACTCCAAAGGCTGCTTGTCAGTATGAATGATATAAACCAACTCCCATGCCTCTGTGACATTCAGAATGGAAGATATCCCTCTATGGATTTTTGGTTGCTAAGGTGCTCGACAATGGTTGCTAGGGAGGGGCTAGGAAGTGTTGAGGTGATTCATGATTGGCTGTTTGCTGTCCCGAGTCAAACGAGACCACCCTTGTGTTTCTATGACACTTCTATCCGGAGATATCCCTTTGATGTCTTTCATTAGAAGTCTATGGGACTTGTTGCTAAGGTGCTCTAAATGGTTGCTAGGGCGTGGCTTGATAGATTGACAATGATCCTGAGAGACTGATTGGTCGTCTGAGTAAAATGAGCCCACCCCTCGTCTCTATGACACTGTGATCCAGAGCTATGTTCAATACAAAATTCCTATGCCATTTCATTTCATGGGCCGTCCTACACCATTATAAGTCAATTGGGGCATTTTTGGGCAGCTCCTGCCCCCAGGGGTGCAACTTTTACCCCATATTGAGGTATGCTCTTACAGAGTCTGCCAGCCTCTTCAAATGTGGCAAATCACACGTTTCTGTGAAATCCTCGCTCGGAGCTGTGACGCGTCAAAGTTTGTCTCAATGTTAAGTCTATGGGATTTTTCGGCCGCTTTTTTGCCCCTGGGGCAAATACCGTACTCCGATAAGCTTATAAAAGTCATAGCACACGTGTCATCAATAGGCCGTTCGATTTGACACCTCATTCGGTGGGTCTACGCCAAGCGGTGCGGGACGAGTTAGGTGCCGAAGTTTTGTTAAGAGATATAAAAATAAAAATAAAAATAAAAACTAGATAGGTACATTTCCTGAAGAAAATGTGAGTGGTGCTTGCCGTGGCAAAACTCGTCAAATAGCCTGCTTGAAAAGAACAGAAATTGTGGTCATAAATAAATCAACCCAGAAGTCTGTATAATTTTCTGGTGCAGAAATATGTGATTTGTTACTAGGTTGCTAGGGTAAGCCCATGTGGTTGCTATGCAGTTACCAAGGTAATACAATACATGGCTCCTTTCCATCCTGAGTGAAATAAGTCAACCCAGAAGTCTGTACTGTTTTCTGGTGCAGAGATATGTGATTTGTTACTCGGTTGCTAGGGTAACCCCATGTGGTTGCTAGGCAGTTACCATAGTGATACTAATCAAGTGTCCTTGCCATCCTGATTGAAATAAGTCAACCCGGAAGTCTCTATGTTTTTGTGATGCAGAGATATGTGATTTGTTACTCGGTTGCTAGGGTAAGCCCATCTGGTTGCTAGGCAGTTACCATAGTGATACTAATGAAGTCTCCTTTCCATCCTGATTGAAATAAGTCAACCCGGAAGTCTCTACGTTTTTCTGATGCAGAGATATGTGATTTGTTACTCGGTTGCTAGGGTAACCCCATCTGGTTGCTAGGCAGTTACCATAGTGATACTAATCAAGTGTCCTTGCCATCCTGATTGAAATAAATCAACCCAGAAGTCTCTCTGATTTTCTGGTGCAGAGATATAGTTACTGCTAAGCGGTTGCTAGGGTACTCTGTTTAGTTGCTAGGAGTGGCTTGGCAGCTGCCAATCATGAATCTCCAAAGGCTGCTTGTCAGTATGAATGATATAAACCAACTCCCATGCCTCTGTGACATTCAGAATGGAAGATATCCCTCTATGGATTTTGGTTGTTAAGGTGCTCGACAATGGTTGCTAGGGAGGGGCTAGGAAGTGTTGATTTGATGCATGATTGGCTGTTTGCTGTCCTGAGTCAAACGAGACCACCCTTGTGTTTCTATGACACTTCTATCCGGAGATATCCCTTTGATCTGTTTCAATAGAAGTGTATGGGACTTGTTGCTAAGGTGCTCTTAATGGTTGCTAGGGCGTGGCTTGATAGCTTCACAATGATCCTGAGAGACTGATTGGTCGTCTGAGTAAAATGAGCCCACCCCTCGTCTCTATGACACTGTGATCCAGAGCTATGTTCAATACAAATCCTATGCCTTTTCATTTCATGGGCCGTCCTACACCATTATAAGTCAATTGGGGCATTTTTGGGCAGCTCCTGCCCCTAGGGTGCAACTTTTACCCCATATTGAGGTATGCTCTTACAGAGCCTGCCAGCCTCTTCAAATGTGGCAAATCACACGTTTCTATGAAATCCTCAGCTTGGAGCTGTGACGTCAAAGTTTGTCTCAATGTTAAGTCTATGGGATTTTTAGGCGCTTTTTTGCCCCTGGGGCAAATACCGTACTCGATAGCTATAAAAGTCATAGCACACGTGTCCTCAATAGGCCGTTCGATTTGACACCTCATTAGTGGGTCTACGCCAAACGGTGCGAGTTAGGTGCGAGTTTGTTAAGAGATATAGAAATATAAAATAAAATAATAAGTATGTGAGATTACAATAGTGATGCTGCAAGCACCACTAATAAAAATAAAAATAATAAGTATGTGAGATTACAATAGTGATGCTTTGCAAGCACCACTAACTAGATAGGTACATTTCCTGAAGAAAATGTGAGTGGTGCTTGCCGTGGCAAAACTCGTCAAACAGCATGTTGTAACTTGAAAAGAACAAAAATTATGGTCATAAATAAATCAACCCAGAAGTCTCTACAATTTTCTGGTGCAGAAATATGTGATTTGTTACTCGGTTGCTAGGGTAAGCCCATGTGGTTGCTAGGCAGTTACCATAGGTGATACTAATACATGTGCTCCTTTCCATCCTGAGTGAAATAAGTCAACCCGGAAGTCTGTAGTGTTTTCTGATGCAGAGATATGTGATTTGTTACTCGGTTGCTAGGGTAACCCCATCTGGTTGCTAGGCAGTTACCATAGTGATACTAATGAAGTCTCCTTGCCATCCTGATTGAAATAAATCAACCCAGAAGTCTGTACTGATTTTCTGGTGCAGAGATATGTGATTTGTTACTCGGTTGCTAGGGTACTCTGTGTAGTTGCTAGGGAGTGGCTTGGCAGCTGCCAATCATGAAATCTCCAAAGGCTGCTTGTCAGTATGAATGATATAAACCAACTCCCATGCCTCTGTGACATTCAGAATGGAAGATATCCCTCTATGGATTTTGGTTGTTAAGGTGCTCGACAATGGTTGCTAGGGAGGGGCTAGGAAGTGTTGATGTGATGCATGATTGGCTGTTTGCTGTCCCGAGTCAAACGAGACCACCCTTGTGTTTCTATGACACTTCTATCCGGAGATATCCCTTTGATCTCTTTCAATAGAAGTCTATGGGACTTGTTGCTAAGGTGCTCTTAATGGTTGCTAGGGCGTGGCTTGATAGCTTCACAATGATCCTGAGAGACTGATTGGTCGTCTGAGTAAAATGAGCCCAGCCCCTCGTCTCTATGACACTGTGATCCAGAGCTATGTTCAATACAAATCCTATGCCTTTTCATTTCATGGGCCGTCCTACACCATTATAAGTCAATTGGGGCATTTTTGGGCAGCTCCTGCCCCCAGGGGTGCAACTTTTACCCCATATTGAGGTATGCTCTTACAGAGCCTGCCAGCCTCTTCAAATGTGGCAAATCACACGTTTCTACTGAAATCCTCGCTTGGAGCTGTGACGCGTCAAAGTTTGTCTCAATGTTAAGTCTATGGGATTTTTCGGCGCTTTTTTGCCCCTGGGGCAAATACCGTACCTCGATACACTATAAAAGTCATAGCACACGTGTCCTCAATAGGCCGTTCGATTTGACACCTCATTCGTGGGTCTACGCCAAACGGTGCGGGACGAGTTAGGTGCCGAAGTTTTGTTAGGAGATATAATAAAATAAAAATAGAAATAATAAGTATGTGAGATTACAATAGTGATGCTTTGCAAGCACCACTAATAAGTATGTGAGATTACAATAGTGATGCCTTGCCTTGGCAAGCACCACTAATAATAATAAGTATGTGAGATTACAATAGTGATGCCTTGCTTTGCAAGCACCACTAATAAGTATGTGAGATTACAATAGTGATGCTTTGCAAGCACCACTAATAATAATAATAATAACTAATAACTAGAAAAAAAGTTCGATCGAGACAAACTTTAAGTTGGCTTGTGAAAGTTTGGACCAGAAAGTTTGAAGAAGTTTAAAGTAGTTTGAAGTTTAAATTAGTTTAAATTATTTTAAAGTTTAAAGTAGTTTATAGTTTCAATTAGTTTGTAGTTTAAATTAGTTTGAAGTATAAATTAGTTTGTAGTTTAAATTAGTTTGAAGTTTAAATTAGTTTAAAGTAGTTTATAGTTTAAAGTAGTTTATAGTTTAAATTAGTTTAGTTTAAATTAGTTTAAAGTAGTTTAAAGTTTAAATTAGTTGCTAGATAGATAGATAGATAGATAGATAGATAGATAGATAGATAGATAGATAGATAGATAGATAGACAGACACTCAGATAGATAGAGAGATAGATAGATAGATATTTACCCTCAGATAGATAGATAGACAACAGACAGACAGACAGACAGACAGACAGATAGATAGATAGATAGATAGATAGATAGATAGATAGATATTGACCCTCAGATAGATAGATAGATGGATTGATTGATTGATTGATTGATCCTTGCTACCCTGAGTCCCAAGAACAAAGCCAGAAGTCTTTATGTTGTTCTGTTGCAGAGATTTGTGATTTGTTACTCGGTTGCTAGGGTAACCCCATATGGTTGCTAGGCAGTTACCATAGTGATACTTATCAAGTCTTCTTGCCATCCTGATTGAAATAAATCAACCCAGACGTCTCTACGATTTTCTGTTGCAGAGATATGTGATTTGTTACTCGGTTGCTAGGGTAACCCCATCTGGTTGTTAGGCAGTCACCATAGTGATACTTATCAAGTGTTCTTGACATCCTTATTGAAATAAACCAACCCAGAAGTCTCTATGATTTTCTGGTGCATAGATATGTGATTTGTTACTCGGTTGCTAGGGTAACCCCATCTGGTTGCTAGGCAGTTACCATAGTGATACTAATGAAGTGTCCTTGCCATCCTGATTGAAATAAGTCAATCCGAAGTCTCTACGCTTTTCTGATGCAGAGATATGTGATTTGTTACTCGGTTGCTAAGGTAACCCCATGTGGTTGCTAGGCAGTTACCATAGTGATACTTATCAAGTCTCCTTGCCATCCTGATTGAAATAAATCAACCCAAAAGTCTCTCTGATTTTCTGGTGCAGAGATATGTGATTTGTTACTCGGTTGCTAGGGTAACCCCATCTGGTTGTTAGGCAGTCACCATAGTGATACTTATCAAGTCTTCTTGACATCCTGATTGAAATAAACCAACCCAGAAGTCTCTACGATTTTCTGGTCCAGAGATATGTGATTTGTTACTCAGTTGCTAGGGTAACCCAATGTGGTTGCTAGGCAGTTACCATAGTGATATTTATCAAGTCTCCTTGACATCCTGATTGAAATAAATCAACCCAGAAGTCTCTACGATTATCTGGTGCAGAGATATGTGATTTGTTACTTGGTTGCTAGGGTAACCACATCTGGTTGCTAGGCAGTTACCATAGTGATACTAATGAAGTCTCTTTGCCATCCTGATTGAAATAATTCAATCTGGAAGTCTCTACGCTTTTCTGATGCAGAGATATTTGATTTGTTACTCGGTTGCTAGGGTAACCCCATGTGGTTGCTAGGCAGTTACCATAGTGATACTTATCAAGTCTCCTTGCCATCCTGATTGAAATAAATGAACCCAGAAGTCTCTCTGATTTTCTGGTGCAGAGATATAGTTATTGCTAAGACGGTTGCTAGGGTACTCTGTTTAGTTGCTAGGGAGTGGCTTGATAGCTGCCAATCATGAAACTCCAAAGGCTGCTTGTCAGTATGAATGATATAAACCAACTCCCATGCCTCTGTGACATTCAGAATGGAAGATATCCCTCTATGGATTTTGGTTGTTAAGGTGCTCGACAATGGTTGCTAGGGAGGGGCTAGGAAGTGTTGAGGTGATTCATGATTGGCTGTTTGCTGCCCCGAGTCAAACGAGACCACCCTTGTGTTTCTATGACACTTCTATCCGGAGATATCCCTTTGATATCTTTCATTAGAAGTCTATGGGAGTTGTTGCTAAGGTGCTTTAAATTGTTGCTAGGGCGTGGCTTGATAGCTTCACAATGATCCCGAGAGACTGATTGGTCGTCTGAGTAAAATGAGCCCACCCCTTGTCTCTATGACACTGTGATCCAGAGCTATGTTCAATACAAAATCCAGGGCTGACAGGCCCTTTTTGTCTGTGTGTGTTCCCAAATTAATGACTCTAATGAGCCAGTTCTTTTGACTCTACAATGTGAAACATACAGTGTGACCAGTGTAGTCTGATTCCCAAATTAATGACTCTAATGAGCCGGTTCTACAGTGTAGTGTTAAAAAAGTTTAACTTAGTTGCTAGATAGATAGATAGATAGATAGATAGATAGATAGATAGATAGATAGATAGATAGATAGATAGATAGATAGTTACCCTTAGATATATAGAGAGATAGATATAGATAGATAGAGAGAGTAGATAGATAGATATTTACCCACAGATAGATAGATAGAATGGAAGTTAAAGGGATTTGGTTGCTAGGGTGCTCTAAATGGTTGCTAGGGCATGGCTTAGTATTTTTCATGATGATACTTAAAGACTGACTGCTCACCCAATTCAAACAAGCCAACTCTCATGTCTGTAGGACATACTGATCAGGTGATATCCATCTAAGCAATTTTGAATGGCAGTCAATGGGTTCTGAGTTGCTAGGTTGCACTAAATGATAGACAGACAGACAGACAGATAGACAGATATGAGGAAAAAGGATGAATAGAAAGAAATAGATAGAGAGAGTATATATATAAACATTGTATTGACATAGCAATATTGTAAAAACAGTGATTTAAATAAAGTTTGATTGAATTTGTTAGAAATAAAGATTGAACAGAGTGGCCCTCTTCACTTTAAGAGACAGATAGAAATAGAGATTTGATAGAAACGAAGTCTGAAGCATGTTAAAGCCTTCTGTTGGTGGCTCATATTTGAGTTTTGACAGTTGGTGTTGGCTCATCTGAACATTCCGTCAATGTAAGTCAATGGGATTTTTCAAGTGTTTGATCATCGCTTTGAGAAAACAGTAAGTCCGATCAGTTAGAAAAGATATAGCACACTATTCGGGATTAGTCTGAAGGTCTGTGATGAGTTTGGTGCCTGTAGCTTAAAAGCTCTAGGAGGAGTTAGTCTTGGTAATTTTAGTCTCAGAAGAATAATAATAACTAGAAAAAAAGTTCGATCGAGACAAACTTTAAGTTGGCTTGTGAAAGTTTGGACCAGAAAGTTTGAAGAAGTTTAAAGTAGTTTGAAGTTTAAATTAGTTTAAATTATTTTAAAGTTTAAAGTAGTTTATAGTTTCAATTAGTTTGTAGTTTAAATTAGTTTGAAGTATAAATTAGTTTGTAGTTTAAATTAGTTTGAAGTTTAAATTAGTTTAAAGTAGTTTATAGTTTAAAGTAGTTTATAGTTTAAATTAGTTTAGTTTAAATTAGTTTAAAGTAGTTTAAAGTTTAAATTAGTTGCTAGATAGATAGATAGATAGATAGATAGATAGATAGACAGACACTCAGATAGATAGAGAGATAGATAGATAGATATTTACCCTCAGATAGATAGATAGACAACAGACAGACAGACAGATAGATAGATAGATAGATAGATAGATAGATAGATAGATAGATATTGACCCTCAGATAGATAGATAGATGGATTGATTGATTGATTGATTGATTGATTGATTGATCCTTGCTACCCTGAGTCCCAAGAACAAAGCCAGAAGTCTTTATGTTGTTCTGTTGCAGAGATTTGTGATTTGTTACTCGGTTGCTAGGGTAACCCCATATGGTTGCTAGGCAGTTACCATAGTGATACTTATCAAGTCTTCTTGCCATCCTGATTGAAATAAATCAACCCAGACGTCTCTACGATTTTCTGTTGCAGAGATATGTGATTTGTTACTCGGTTGCTAGGGTAACCCCATCTGGTTGTTAGGCAGTCACCATAGTGATACTTATCAAGTGTTCTTGACATCCTTATTGAAATAAACCAACCCAGAAGTCTCTATGATTTTCTGGTGCATAGATATGTGATTTGTTACTCGGTTGCTAGGGTAACCCCATCTGGTTGCTAGGCAGTTACCATAGTGATACTAATGAAGTGTCCTTGCCATCCTGATTGAAATAAGTCAATCCGGAAGTCTCTAAGTTTTTCTGATGCAGAGATATGTGATTTGTTACTCGGTTGCTAAGGTAACCCCATGTGGTTGCTAGGCAGTTACCATAGTGATACTTATCAAGTCTCCTTGCCATCCTGATTGAAATAAATCAACCCAAAAGTCTCTCTGATTTTCTGGTGCAGAGATATGTGATTTGTTACTCGGTTGCTAGGGTAACCCCATCTGGTTGTTAGGCAGTCACCATAGTGATACTTATCAAGTCTTCTTGACATCCTGATTGAAATAAACCAACCCAGAAGTCTCTACGATTTTCTGGTCCAGAGATATGTGATTTGTTACTCAGTTGCTAGGGTAACCCAATGTGGTTGCTAGGCAGTTACCATAGTGATATTTATCAAGTCTCCTTGACATCCTGATTGAAATAAATCAACCCAGAAGTCTCTACGATTATCTGGTGCAGAGATATGTGATTTGTTACTTGGTTGCTAGGGTAACCACATCTGGTTGCTAGGCAGTTACCATAGTGATACTAATGAAGTCTCTTTGCCATCCTGATTGAAATAATTCAATCTGGAAGTCTCTACGTTTTTCTGATGCAGAGATATTTGATTTGTTACTCGGTTGCTAAGGTAACCCCATGTGGTTGCTAGGCAGTTACCATAGTGATACTTATCAAGTCTCCTTGCCATCCTGATTGAAATAAATCAACCCAGAAGTCTCTCTGATTTTCTGGTGCAGAGATATGTGATTTGTTACTCGGTTGCTAGGGTAACCCCATGTGGTTTCTAGGCAGTTACCATAGTGATACTTATCAAGTCTCCTTGCCATCCTGATTGAAATAAATGAACCCAGAAGTCTCTCTGATTTTCTGGTGCAGAGATATAGTTATTGCTAAACGGTTGCTAGGGTACTCTGTTTAGTTGCTAGGGAGTGGCTTGATAGCTGCCAATCATGAAACTCCAAAGGCTGCTTGTCAGTATGAATGATATAAACCAACTCCCATGCCTCTGTGACATTCAGAATGGAAGATATCCCTCTATGGATTTTGGTTGTTAAGGTGCTCGACAATGGTTGCTAGGGAGGGGCTAGGAAGTGTTGAGGTGATTCATGATTGGCTGTTTGCTGCCCCGAGTCAAACGAGACCACCCTTGTGTTTCTATGACACTTCTATCCGGAGATATCCCTTTGATATCTTTCATTAGAAGTCTATGGGAGTTGTTGCTAAGGTGCTTTAAATTGTTGCTAGGGCGTGGTTTGATAGCTTCACAATGATCCCGAGAGACTGATTGGTCGTCTGAGTAAAATGAGCCCGCCCCTTGTCTCTATGACACTGTGATCCAGAGCTATGTTCAATACAAAATCCAGGGCTGACAGGCCCTTTTTGTCTGTGTGTGTTCCCAAATTAATGACTCTAATGAGCCGGTTCTTTTGACTCTACAATGTGAAACATACAGTGTGACCAGTGTAGTCTGATTCCCAAATTAATGACTCTAATGAGCCAGTCTTCTACAGTGTGCAGTGTTAAAAAAGTTTAACTGTAGTTGCTAGATAGATATGATAGATAGATAGATCAGATAGATAGATATGACTAGATAGATAGATAGATGAGATAGATGAGATAGATAGATAGATAGATAGATAGATAGATAGATAGATAGATATTTACCCACAGATAGATAGATAGATAGATAGATAGAATGGAAGTTAAAAGTGGATTTGGTTGCTAGGGTGCTCTAAATGGTTGCTAGGGCATGGCTTAGTATTTTCATGATGATACTTAAAGACTGACTGCTCACCCAATTCAAACAAGCCAACTCTCATGTCTGTAGGACATACTGATCAGGTGATATCCATCTAAGCAATTTTGAATGGCAGTCAATGGGTTCTGGTTGCTAGGTTGCACTAAATGATAGACAGACAGACAGACAGATAGACAGATATGAGGAAAAAGGATGAATAGAAAGAAATAGATAGAGAGAGATATATATAAACATTGTATTGACATAGCAATATTGTAAAAACAGTGATTTAAATAAAGTTTGATTGAATTTGTTAGAAATAAAGATTGAACAGAGTGGCCCTCTTCACTTTAAGAGACAGATAGAAATAGAGATTTGATAGAAACGAAGCCTGAAGCATGTTAAAGCCTTCTGTTGGTGGCTCATATTTGAATTTTGACAGTTGGTGTTGGCTCATCTGAACATTCCGTCAATGTAAGTCAATGGGATTTTTCAAGTGTTTGATCATCCGCTTTGAGAAAACAGTAAGTCCGATCAGTTAGAAAAGATATAGCACACTATTCGGGATTAGTCTGAAGGTCTGTGATGAGTTTGGTGCCTGTAGCTTAAAAGCTCTAGGAGGAGTTAGTCTTGGTAATTTTAGTCTCAGAAGAATAATAATAACTAGATAGGTACATTTCCTGAAGAAAATGTGAGTGGTGCTTGCCGTGGCAAAACTCGATCAAATAGCCTGCTTGAAAAGAACAGAAATTGTGGTCATAAATAAATCAACCCAGAAGTCTGTATAATGTTCTGGTGCAGAAATATGTGATTTGTTAGTAGGTTGCTAGGGTAACCCCATGTGGTTGCTAGGCAGTTACCATAGTGATACTAATCAAGTGTCCTTGCCATCCTGATTGAAATAAGTCAAACCGGAAGTCTGTATGTTTTTGTGATGCAGAGATATGTGATTTGTTACTCGGTTGCTAGGGTAAGCCCATCTGGTTGCTAGGCAGTTACCATAGTGATACTAATGAAGTCTCCTTTCCATCCTGATTGAAATAAGTCAACCCGGAAGTCTCTACGTTTTTCTGATGCAGAGATATGTGATTTGTTACTCGGTTGCTAGGGTAACCCCATCTGGTTGCTAGGCAGTTACCATAGTGATACTAATCAAGTGTCCTTGCCATCCTGATTGAAATAAATCAACCCAGAAGTCTCTCTGATTTTCTGGTGCAGAGATATAGTTACTGCTAAACGGTTGCTAGGGTACTCTGTTTAGTTGCTAGGGAGTGGCTTGGCAGCTGCCAATCATGAATCTCCAAAGGCTGCTTGTCAGTATGAATGATATAAACCAACTCCCATGCCTCTGTGACATTCAGAATGGAAGATATCCCTCTATGGATTTTGGTTGTTAAGGTGCTCGACAATGGTTGCTAGGGAGGGGCTAGGAAGTGTTGATTTGATGCATGATTGGCTGTTTGCTGTCCCGAGTCAAACGAGACCACCCTTGTGTTTCTATGACACTTCTATCCGGAGATATCCCTTTGATATGTTTCAATAGAAGTGTATGGGACTTGTTGCTAAGGTGCTCTTAATGGTTGCTAGGGCGTGGCTTGATAGCTTCACAATGATCCTGAGAGACTGATTGGTCGTCTGAGTAAAATGAGCCCACCCCCTCGTCTCTATGACACTGTGATCCAGAGCTATGTTCAATACAAATCCCTATGCCTTTTCATTTCATGGGCCGTCCTACACCATTATAAGTCAATTGGGGCATTTTTGGGCAGCTCCTGCCCCCCAGGGGTGCAACTTTTACCCCATATTGAGGTATGCTCTTACAGAGCCTGCCAGCCTCTTCAAATGTGGCAAATCACACGTTTCTACGAAATCCTCGCTTGGAGCTGTGACGCGTCAAAGTTTGTCTCAATGTTAAGTCTATGGGATTTTTCGGCCGCTTTTTTGCCCCTGGGGCAAATACCGTACCCCCGATCGCTTATAAAAGTCATAGCACACGTGTCCTCAATAGGCCGTTCGATTTGACACCTCATTCGTGGGTCTACGCCAAACGGTGCGGGACGAGTTAGGTGCCGAAGTTTTGTTAAGAGATATAAAAATAAAAATAAAAATAAAAATAATAAGTATGTGAGATTACAATAGTGATGCTTTGCAAGCACCACTAATAAGTTTAAATAGGATTTCAGTAAGTTGGCTCTCACAAGCCAACTTAATAAGTTTAAACAGGATTTCAGTAAGTTGGCTCTCACAAGCCAACTTAATAATAATAATAATAACTAGATAGGTACATTTCCTGAAGAAAATGTGAGTGGTGCTTGCCGTGGCAAAACTCGTCAAATAGCATGCTTGAAAAGAACAAAAATTATGGTCATAAATAAATCAACCCAGAAGTCTCTACGTTTTTCTGATGCAGAGATATGTGATTTGTTACTCGGTTGCTAGGGTAAACCCATCTGGTTGCTAGGCAGTTACCATAGTGATAGTAATGAAGTCTCCTTGCCATCCTTATTGAAATAAGTCAACCCGGAAGTCTGTACTATTTTCTGGTGCAGAGATATGTGATTTGTTACTCGGTTGCTAGGGTAACCCCATCTGGTTGCTAGGCAGTTTCCATAGTGATAGTAATCAAGTTTCCTTGCCATCCTGAGTGAAATAAATCAACCCAGAAGTCTGTACTATTTTCTGGTGTAGAGATATGTGATTTGTTACTCGGTTGCTAGGGTACTATGTGTAGTTGCTAGGGAGTGGTTTGGCAGCTGCCAATCATGAAATTCCAAAGGCTGCTTGTCAGTATGAATGACATAAATCAACTCCCATGCCTCTGTGACATTCAGAATGGAAGATATCCCTCTATGGATTTTGGTTGCTAAGGTGCTCGACAATAGTTGCTAGGGAGGGGCTAGGAAGTGTTGAGGTGATTCATGATTGGCTGTTTGCTGCCCCGAGTCAAACGAGACCACCCTTGTGTTGGTATGACACTTCTAGCCGGAGATATCCCTTTGATCTCTTTCATTAGAAGTCTATGGGACTTGTTGCTAAGGTCCTCTAAATGGTTGCTAGGGCGTGGCTTGATAGCTTTGCAATGATCCTGAGAGACTGATTGGTCGTCTTAGTAAAATGAGGCAGGCCCCTTGTCTCTATGACACTGTGATCCAGAGCTATGTTTAATTAAAAATCCCTATTTCATGGGCCGTCCTACACCATTGTAAGTCAATGGGGGCAACTTTGGGCAGCTCCTGCCCCCCAGGGGTGCAACTTTTACCCCATATTGAGGTATGCTCTTACAGAGCCTGCCAGCCTCTTCAAATGTGGCAAATCACACGTTTCTGCGAAATCCTCGCTCGGAGCTGTGACGCGTCAAAGTTTGTCTCAATGTTAAGTCAATGGGATTTTTCGGCCGCTTTTTTGCCCCTGGGGCAAATACCGTACCTCGATCGCTTATAAAAGTCATAGCACACGTGTCCTCAATAGGCCGTTCGATTTGACACCTCATTCGTGGGTCTATGCCAAACGGTGCGGGACGAAGTTAGGTGCCGAAGTTTTGTTAAGAGATATAAAAATAAAAATAAAAATAAAAAAAATAACTAGATGGGTACATTTCCTGAAGAAAATGTGAGTGGTGCTTGCCGTGGCAAAACTCGTCAAACAGCATGTTGTAACTTGAAAATAACAAAAATTATGGTCATAAATAAACCAACCCAGAAATGTGTAGGATGTTCTGGTGCAGAAATATGTGATTTGTTACTCGGTTGCTAGGGTAAGCCCGTGTGGTTGCTATGCAGTTACCAAGGTAATACAATACATGGCTCCTTTCCATCCTGAGTGAAATAAGTCAACCCGGAAGTCTGTAGTGTGTTCTGGTGCAGAGATATGTGATATGTTGCTCGGTTGCTAGGGTAACTCCATCTGGTTGCTAGGCAGTTACCATAGTGATACTAATCAAGTCTCCTGGCCATCCTGATTAAAATAAATCAACCCGGAAGTCTCTATGTTTTTGTGATGCAGAGATATGTGATTTTTTACTTGGTTGCTAGGGTAACCCCATCTGGTTGCTAGGCAGATACCATAGTGATACTAATCAAGTGTCCTTGCCATCCTTATTGAAATAAGTCAACCCGGAAGTCTCTACGTTTTTCTGATGCAGAGATATGTGATTTGTTACTCGGTTGCTAGGGTAAGCCCATCTGGTTGCTAGGCAGTTACCATAGTGATACTAATGAAGTCTCCTTGCCATCCTGATTGAAATAAGTCAACCCGAAGTCTCTATGTTTTTGTGATGCAGAGATATGTGATTTTTTACTCGGTTGCTAGGGTAACCCCATCTGGTTGCTAGGCAGATACCATAGTGATACTAATCAAGTGTCCTTGCCATCCTTATTGAAATAAGTCAACCCGGAAGTCTCTACGTTTTTCTGATGCAGAGATATGTGATTTGTTACTCGGTTGCTAGGGTAAGCCCATCTGGTTGCTAGGCAGTTACCATAGTGATTCTAATGAAGTCTCCTTGCCATCCTGATTGAAGTAAGTCAACCCGGAAGTCTCTATGTTTTTGTGATGCAGAGATATGTGATTTGTTACTCGGTTGCTAGGGTAAGCCCATCTGGTTGCTAGGCAGTTACCATAGTGATACTAATGAAGTGTCCTTGCCATCCTGATTGAAATAAGTCAACCCGGAAGTCTCTACGTTTTTCTGATGCAGAGATATGTGATTTGTTACTCGGTTGCTAGGGTAACCCCATCTGGTTGCTAGGCAGTTAACATAGTGATACTTATCAAGTCTCCTTGCCATCCTGATTGAAATAAATCAACCCAGAAGTCTCTCTGATTTTCTGGTGCAGAGATATAGTTACTGCTAAACGGTTGCTAGGGTACTCTGTGTAGTTGCTAGGGAGTGGCTTGGCAGCTGCCAATCATGAATCTCCAAAGGCTGCTTGTCAGTATGAATGATATAAACCAACTCCCATGCCTCTGTGACATTCAGAATGGAAGATATCCCTCTATGGATTTTGGTTGTTAAGGTGCTCGACAATGGTTGCTAGGGAGGGGCTAGGAAGTGTTGAAGTGATGCATGATTGGCTGTTTGCTGTCCCGAGTCAAACGAGACCACCCTTGTGTTTCTATGACACTTCTATCCGGAGATATCCCTTTGATCTTTTTCAATAGAAGTCTATGGGACTTGTTGCTAAGGTGCTCTTAATGGTTGCTAGGGCGTGGCTTGATAGCTTCACAATGATCCAGAGAGACTGATTGGTTGTCTGAGTAAAATGAGCCCACCCCTCGTCTCTATGACACTGTGATCCAGAGCTATGTTCAATACAAATCCCTATGCCTTTTCATTTCATGGGCCGTCCTACACCATTATAAGTCAATTGGGGCATTTTTGGGCAGCTCCTGCCCCCAGGGGTGCAACTTTTACCCCATATTGAGGTATGCTCTTACAGAGCCTGCCAGCCTCTTCAAATGTGGCAAATCACACGTTTCTACGAAATCCTCGCTTGGAGCTGTGACGCGTCAAAGTTTGTCTCAATGTTAAGTCTATGGGATTTTTCGGCCGCTTTTTTGCCCCTGGGGCAAATACCGTACCTCGATCGCTTATAAAAGTCATAGCACACGTGTCCTCAATAGGCCGTTCGATTTGATACCTCATTCGTGGGTCTACGCCAAACGGTGCGGGACGAGTTAGGTGCCGAAGTTTTGTTAAGAGATATAATAAAAATAAAAATAAAAAGTATAATAAGTATGTGAGATTACAATAGTGATGCTTTGCAAGCACCACTAATAAGTTTAAATAGGATTTCAGTAAGTTGGCTTTCACAAGCCAACTTAATGAGTTCTGATAAAAAAAAACGTTATTCATGTATTTTTTTGTGAGAAATTTTGTTTAGGTTTTAATGTTATCTTTTTATAAATGAATTTTCAAGCCCGGGCCAAAATCTACTGCATCTCTTTTGAGTATAATTTGCAAATTGACCAAATTCAAGTGTGATTTACAACAGTAAATATTGCCATTTTTTTAACTAAGGAGGCGTTTATGTGGCGCGTGCACGTTTTTATGCGCGTGATCAAGTCTACAGCATCGGACTCTCAATTAACGGACTCTCTTGTGAGTATGTTTATCCATTGTTGTTTATCCATTTCAAACACACAATTTTCAGGCCAGTATGTGTTTATTTTGTTTCGTGTACTTATGTTTTTGTTGAAAAATATTATTTTGTTAGAAAAACGTCGAGTTTTCTGATAAATGTTTTCGATTAACGGATGACAGAAATTGGCGCCGGAGGATTAACGTTACGTGTTAGACTTGGTTAAGTTAGTTGTTGTTAATTAACTGTTGACTTTAGTTTTTAACTGACTGTTAATACGTTCGTATTAAATATTTTCAGTGAGTTATTTAGACAGTAGCCTATTTTTAGACATGAGGGGAACTCGTTTTTCTCTTTCAGTCTGAGGAGAGGAACTGTTAACGTTAAGCAGCCAGGTTAAACTAACTAATAAACGGTCATAAAATTGACGGACTGTCTTTTTTTCCACACAAAAATGACATCTGTCCTTTTATAATATGAACCACTTACACTCTGAAGGCATTTTTTAATGATTTTGTCTAAGTGACATGCTTAAAATTAAAGGCAGCTCTTTTATTGAGCGTTTCTATGGTAACGTTAAAAGTAGACCTGTCAATCAAAGAGCTCAGTTTAGTACAAGCACGCAGCCACTAACCTATTTTTTTGGACACACGCCTATTCATAAAATAGAGCCTTTATTAACCATTGTAATTTATACAAAGTAGAATAATTGTCTTTTCAGTGATCGATTTTCATCTGATTTTTGTAAGTGATCAATCTAGAAGTCATCCTACAGTTCTGATTTGCCATGTTCTTAACATACTGTTTGTGTCAATAAAGATACATTAAAACTGAGTGCATATTAATTCACAATGGCATTTGCAATATATTTGACTCCTTTTCATGTTTCTTATTTTTCTCAACAGGAGCTACATACACCCCAAAGGCTCTTTTCAGAGCCAATTTTACACAGCGTCTTTGCCTTTGTACAGTAAGTATGTGTTTTCATTAACCTCAAACACAACTGAAACACTATCTTTAATGAATCTAGTTAAAGTTATTTTGCACATATATATCGATACACAAGGGTGGCACGGTGGTGCAGCGGTTAGCACTGTCGCCTCACAGCAAGAAGGTCGTGGGTTCAAACCCTGGTTGCCCCGGCCTTTCTGTGTGGAGTTTGCATGTTCTCCCCGTGTCTGCGTGGGTTCTCTCTGGGTACTCTGGCTTCCTCCCACCATCCAAAAGACATGCAGGCTAGGTTAATTGGTGTCTCCAAAAAAATTGCCCTAGGTGTGGATGTGGAGGTGAGTGTGAGTGTATGTCTGTCTATGTGTGGCCCTGCGATGGACTGGCGACCTGTCCAGGGTGTTCCCCGCCTTTAGCCCAATGTTAGCTGGGATAGGCTCCAGCCCCCGCGACCCTGTACACAGGATAAGCGGTTGACAATGGATGGATGGATGGATATCGATACACACGTATGTAATAACTTTCCTCTGTTTGCTTGTCTTGATTATTGGCATCCTAAGATTTTCTTTTTAACTGCCTGGCACATTCTTGGAGTTTGACTTTTGATTTGTCTTAGATATTCATAGTAACATAATTCGCAACATTTGGTAATGACTGTACTCTAATATTGTGTGTCAACAAGTCGCGAGTAACATATTAATGTTCTTTCTTTAATTTATTCGATTTTACTTCGATCCGCCACTGCCTCCAGAGTTGTTTCCTGGCATCTCTTGTTTTGATATTTGGTAGAATGCATAACGGATGCATATACATGTAGGCTAACTTTTTGGAGATAGTAGCGTTAACAGTTAAGTTACACAAGATGTTTCTCAAGCTATCTGGTTAACTTGGCTGCTAACTTACTGTAACATTATATATCTATGGCTAACTTAGAGGATAACACATAAGTAAACTCATTGTAGAAGTGTTTTAAATCAGATATTGTATCCTATGACGTCTGTTGTGGTTAGAAAATGCTACGGGATGTGTTTTCAGCAAGCGTTAACGTTAGCATAATTGGCTTGCCACTTCGCTGGCCATAGCAAGGAGAGTCATAGCAGAGGTGAAGTTCGGCACATATCGTCAATATGGCTGGTTTCTTTTGAATCTGAGGGACCAGTGGTTACATATTAGATCACAACCTGGTCTAATACATATTGATTGC
This sequence comes from Xyrauchen texanus, assembly GCF_025860055.1. NCBI lineage: Eukaryota > Metazoa > Chordata > Actinopteri > Cypriniformes > Catostomidae > Xyrauchen > Xyrauchen texanus. The sequence continues at coordinate 11,390 of NW_026265608.1, read as the reverse complement.
AGGGTTTTCAAATTGTCTATAAACTAATGCTCCCTACATATAATATGATTATCTGTTCCACAGGCAATGTTCAGCCCCACTCATATTCCAGATCCTGTCCAGTTTACAGCTCCAACACAGGTACACAGTGACCATCATCACCCTAAGATTTCATCTATAATTTGGTTCTTAGCTGAAGTTCACTTTGATCTCAGTCATGTGAAGTTTGTCATCAGTAACACAATATATGAGCAGATGGATCTAACTAGCCTACTACTCAAACATTACCTTACATACTGAAATCCACTGCTTCATCAATCCCTTATTTAATCAAAATGTATATCCCTGTTTGTTCCCTACATTTACATGTTTCACAGCAATGTACAGTTACTCCCAACAGCTATTGTATTTACTGGATGTATTGTACACCTGAGCTGTGCTGTTGCCGTTTTCGTTGCTGTGCTGCTCAGTAATGGAATAACCATAATTTAGGTCAAAATTGAAATCACAATTATTTAGCCTAAACCAGGGGTTCTCAACCTTTTCTACCCCATGGCCCACCTAGACATACTTGTAACAGAACAGGGCCTGGTAAATAGCCTATTGTTAACATATGTTAATGTTAGCCTCTGCATGTCTCTAATAGGGATGGGGATTTCAAGCAAAAATGATATTCGAAAATCGCTGGGATTTATTTGAAAATCACAGCCCTCCTGGCATTCACACATGCATGCATGTGTTTATAGGTTACTCACACATAAACAGAGAGAGAGAGGGAGAGAGACCGTCATACTTTCAAACTGTATGATGACAAACTGTTTAATTCATGTTAATAATTCATGTTTGTTGTATGTTGAGACTCCCTGTAGTATGTATTATATGCGTTGTGACAAAAAATGATTTATGGCCCTGATTTATGGTTTAATTGCTGTACATTTGACCTTTCCCTCCGCCCCCTCCCTCCCTCCGGCAGTTGTAGGCTACATGCTGTGATATGGCGTGTCTGTTCTGATACCCCCATCGGTGTATTTAAAAAGGGTTAGGTTTGTTCATTGCAACTATTCAGCAAGTATTTTGTGATTTCCACTTGTGCAATGGCTGCTCCCAGCACTCCTAAAAAACAATGTTAAATGATGTAAAAAGACTTACTAAGATATATTGGGCTCGAGGAAATGTCATGGTCCAGGCATGACCAGGTCTCTCCATGAGCCGTTAGAAGATCTGAAATATGAATTTCATCTAAACAACACACAGTTGTGTGTGTACGACTTTGACAGAACATCTTGTACTGTTAAGTTATTCAACAAGGGTGATGCAATGGATGAAGACCATTGTTTGTATTTCCGCGGAAAAGGACTGGGATGTATTTTACAATGCGTGTTTGGAGGGATCTGAATAATGGAGCATCTCCAGAATCATTTCCAAGAGACCGTGTGTTTGGTAACCACACTATCAAGAGGGTGGCTGACCATGTCTACATACTTACCAGCGAGGACAAACAGGGTCTCAGTGACAGAGGGTGTCCTTTCCCAGAGACAGAGCACAATGAATGTTTCCAAATGAAGTTTTTGTTTCAGTGGAAAGATATTCCTATACTGAATGATGTTTTTCAAAGATAGACAAACTGTTTAAATGGTGTGATGCAAATGACCAATACAATGTAATTAAGGTCAGCCTGTTTGACCCGAAAAAGCGTGGGAGTGACCGTGTAACACCGCCCACCTTCTACAGACCTTAAAGGCTGGCGGTGACTGACCGCATTTCAAACCAACATTCAAACCAACATGTCTCAAGACTTTACTACATATCTTCCTGGGCCCGTCGCATCACCCAATGACCCAGATACTTCAGCAAGAGATGACCCTGTTGTAGGGTCTTCTGACATCGACCATTGGCTTGACAAGTTTTGCATGGAGCTTGGCTACAGCAATCTAGCGTTCATTTCATCCCACGGATCAGGATGCCCACTTCGGATGCAGCGGCTCTTAAGGGAGAGGGCGACACGGATGGCATTATTGGTGTGAAGGGGTTCAATTTCATAAAAGCAGTCATAGTGGTCATTCTGGATCATCTCCTCGATTTAAAGTTAAAAGAGTTGTGCTACGGTTGTGAAGTGGATCACCCCAGTCAGATCCAGCACGCGTGCTTGTTTGATCCTGACAAGTATTTCTTTTACACTCATTTTGAAGAAATTTCCAGTAAACTGTTTAAACCTGTGTTAAACCAAGTCATCGGCCAGGCTTTAAAACCATTTGGATTGACACGCATCCTCAGAGAATCCATGGAGTTGTCGAAGCGTGTTGTGTGAACTAAGAGAGGGCGAACATTCTACAGAGAGTACGTGAAATCCGTGAGAAGCTGGTGAATGATACCTGTGAACAGGCTGTCTCTGACGCTGTGGGCCGGTTGGAAAGGCTGTTCGGCTGGGTCCAAAGTTTGATGCTAACAATGGGGAACTGCTGCTGGAGCTACTGGCCTGATTACATTTATTCTGAGACATCGACTTCAATGTGAAATAACCAATATGCTGTATAAGATCATTAATGACGAGCGTTCTGGACAAAACAAGCTTGTAAATGAACCCTATATTAACAAGCGGCTGATTTGTCTAAAAAAACACATGGATATAGTCAGAGGTCTATCAAACAATTGGACTGAAATGATACAAGTCTATGCCTACCAGAATGATTCTCCCTGTTTGTTGCTTAAAAACATTCTAAATTCATTGTTTGAATGCGATAATGTCTGTAAAATATCTGATATAATATGCTTATGTACATTTGTGACGGATACATGTGTGATGTTATTGTCAAGAAGCGAAAGGAGTGATAGTCATGTCTTTGAAAATGTTGATACTCTGGTTAATTACCTGATTGACAAAAATACTGATACATGCGTTAATTTCCTACAATATCTAGACATTGGTTGATGTTGGTGTTTCTATTTGACTATTTAAGCATGTATTGTATGATTACCCTGATTTTAAAATAAAAGGATACTTTTATAGAATCACTGTTTCATTATTTAGGTGGTGTCTGATCTGTTAACATGACCGAGCAATTGCATAAGGTGTACTACACACCATCAAACCCCGGCTCTTTAGGGGTGTGAGTAGATTAAAACGTGGTGTATTAGAGGAAAGTGGTGATTTGCTAAGTGATAAAGAAGTTTCAGACTGGTTAGCCAGTCAAGATGCTATACACTCCACAGACCACTGCGACATCATTTTAAAAGGAATAGGGTAGATTGTTTATGGTATTGATACACAGTTTCAAATGGACCTGGTAGATATGTCAATATATTCTACTGGAAAATGACAATACTAAATTTCTTCTCACATGTATAGGCGTGTTTAGCAAATATGCATGGGTACGTTGTATAAAGAACAAGACTGGATTGGCGGTGACCAATGCCTTTAATTCAATACTACAAGAGGGTAGAATCCCTCAGAAAATTCAGACTGACAAGGGGAAGGAATTTTTTAACAAGCATTTCAACAACTAACTAAAAAACACAACATTTACCATTTCAGCACGGGAGTGAATTGAAAGCAAGCGTTATTGAGCGTTTTAATAGAGCGTTAAAAGGGCGGATGTGGCGTTATTTAACAGCTATAAACTCTAACGCTACATCAATGTTTTACAAGACATTATTCAAGGATACAACAGTAGTTATCACAGAAGTATTAAAATGAGGCCTGTAGATGTCAACAAAGAAAATGAACCGATTAGTCTATGACAATTTGTATGGTAATGTGTGTAAGAAGATGCCTGTATTTAAATTCAAAATCGTGACGTGGTTAGAATATCAAAGATGAGGGTCCTTTTACCAAGGGTTATGAACAAAACTACACAGATGAGTTCTTCACTATAACCGAATGTATACCACGACAACCACCAGTCTACAAACTATCTGATTATGATGGCGGCGTTATCGATGGATCATTTTATGAAGAGGAGTTACAAAAAATTATTGTGGATAAGGACAAAGCTTTTAAAGTAGAAAAGATATTAGACAAGAAGAAGCATGGTAAAAGATCCATGGTGCTCGTCACGATGGGTGGGGTGGCCTCCGAAGTTTGACAGCTGGGTTAATGAAAAAGCTGTTGTAGATCTACAAACCTCTTAAAGCATATAAAAATAAAACATTTGTTACCTGACTTCATTTCTGCAGTAAGCGGTCATGGATGAAGCAGGGTTTTATGTTACATTGCCATGCAATGCTTCATTAGATCTTTACCCGAAAACCGAATTTCAAATTACAGAACAAGATTAGCCAAACCTATAAACTTAAAAGGTCGTTGGGAGGTGGGTGTGGCTGAAATTGAATACCCTAGATCATGGTACACTATTACTGATGATGATCACGAAAGTCCAATTCAGAGAGGTTATCGGCGGAATCAGTCATCTTGTGAAGATAAAGCTGAAAAGTGGTTATTATGGCGAAGTTTTGTTTGTAATTAAGGAGCTAAATGCTATGCTACCTCGGCATGCACATCTTGGCTACGATCATGTGAAAAACAAAGTGTTCATGATGGCGGCACCAGGAAGTTCCTTAACATTCCACGGTAAACTAGCCATTATTTTGGGTGTAATACCGAAGAAACCATTGGTAGCTGTAAATGATTATACTGGAAATGAAAGCATCGAACCGGTTTTACGCCAGTGTCTGCGCCACACCAAGCAGACATAAATGGAGGGTTTTACACCATGTACATGTACACAGATATTATCGAATATCAATCTGTGGGTGATGCACATGCCCGCTTTTGAGATGTGTACATATAACCGGATCGGATCGTGAAATAGTCAGTGTTGCATATGACAGAGTACACTACGTGTCAGTGAATAAACATTCTATTGGAGAGATTTGTATTGAGCTCAAAGGCGACAGAAACAGGGAAGTGCCATTTTCTTACGGCAAAGTCAGTGGATTAAACTACACTTCAGGCCTGTGAAACAACCGATCCTTTAAAAATGGCGTATTATAATCCGTACCAAATGGACCCCACTCATTATGTAAACTATTATAAAACTCAAGCAGGCGGTGGAATGCGGGGTTTTCTGGGGAGGGTCATGTATGGGGCGGGGCTCGGAGGCCTTTTCAGGGGTTTGTTTGAATGGCTCTTCCGTTGTTAAAAGAGGTTTCAGCATAGCCAAACCACACCTTAAAAGCGCTGCTAAAAACATAGCCAGCGGCGTTGTTACCAGAGCTATGACACATTCCTTTAATAATAATGATAAATCTCAAGGCGGTTCGGGGTTAATGGTTATGTTACGTAAGCGGAGGTCTAAACCACCTGGAATGAGGAGGGAGGAGTGGTCAGGCGGTAAAGAAAACCAGGAAACCCCTAAGAAAACCGCAGTTAGGCAGCAGCGAAAGAGAGCTGTGGCGTTTTCATCTGTTAAAACTATATTCTAAACCATGGCACTACTACACACCATGTCCGAAGAGTGTATTAAATCCGAACTGGATCTGTTTACAGTACCGATGACTCAGGCGGCTATTGAAAAAAACACATACATTGAAATCCCTCCTCTATCTGCGATATCGGACAGCGCTCCATTGGAATTTTTCATAGCGGGGAATGGTGAAGATTATATAGATTTAAATAATACACTGCTTTACATGCGTGTTAAAATCACAAATCCGGACGGTTCAAATATCAGAGATGGGACTCCTGTTGGACTGGTCAATTATCCAGGAAACACTATTTTTCACAGGTTGGCGTATACGGCTTGGTGATAGGTTAATTTCACAGAGTACAAACACTTACCCCTATCGATGTATTATAGAATGCCTTTTAAACTATGGTAAAGATACATTGGAAAGTGTTTTCTCAGCAGGTTTATTTTACAAAGATTCTGCGGACATATGGATGCAGGCGATCCGGCAGGGGCTAACATTGGTCTGACAAAGAGGGCTGCCTTTAGCAACGAAAGTGCAGTAGTTGAGCTTTTATCACCAATACACAGTGATATTTTCTTTCAAGAAAAACTAATGCTTAATGGGGTGGACATTAAAATCCGTCTGACAAGAGGCAAAGATGAATTTTGTCTAATGAGGAGTGATGCTATAGCATACAAACTGCGTATTTTGACAGCTTCTCTGTTTGTTAAAAAAGTATCTGTATCACCAGGAGTGAGACTGGGGCACGCTCAAGCACTACTCTCAACAACTGCCAAATACCCCATTGACAGGGTCTGCCTGAAAAATTTCTCCATACCAGCTGGAGGCCGGTGTATCAAACCAGGAAAACCTGTTTTTAGGTACATTACCCAAATCCATCATATTGGGTATGGTCGATAATGATGCTTTTACAGGGGCATACGATAAAAACCCTTTTGCATTTAAGCATTACGATCTGGAGTTTCTAGCTGTTTATGTGGATGGTCAGCAACACCCGCCAAACCATTACAACCTGACTTTGGAGCAGGCACCGCCGTCGTGAGAATTTTACCAGCTTGCACTTTAGGTCTGGAAGACATCTAAAAAACCAAGCGTTGGTAGTCGACAGAAGATTTTCTGCAGGGTTATACACTTTATGGTTTCAACCTCACTCCAGGCGAAGAATGTGGTCAACACATCTCAAGCTTGTTAAGTCTGGGAATATCAGACTAGAAGTGCGTTTCAGACAACCGCTTCCAAGAACCATTAATCTGATTGTTTATGCCGTTTTTGACAACATCATTGAAGTTTCTAACCGAAGACAGGTACTTGTTGACTACTATTAATTGAAAACATGAATACCATACAACTTACAGCGGCTATAGACAGAATCACACAAAACACGCATTTTCTTGGAGTACTACCGTGTGATCATTTACCGAAGGACCCCTTAAGAACATTACCTACGTCAGCCATAATCAACACAGACCCTGCACATCTCCCCGGTGAACACTGGTTAGCAATTTACATAAATAAGGATGACCACAGGTGTCAGACATAAAATGCTGAACTTGTTTAGCTGAATATTGAATGCGTGTTGAATTCGTTTTTAGAAAGGCAGTGATTGATACAGGAAAACGAATAAAATCAGGACTATTACCGAAACTGTCAAAGAAAAATGCTGAACCATCCTTATTTATGTAAATAATATTATTTTAATTAATAGTAGTCAACAAGTACCTGTCTTCGGTTAGAAACTTCAATGATGTTGTCAAAAGCGGCATAAACAATCAGATTAATGGTTCTTGGAAGCGGTTGTCTGAAGCGTACTTCTAGTCTGATATTCCCAGACTTAACAAGCGAGATGTGTTGATCACATTCTTCGATCTGGAGTGAGGTTGAAACCATAAAGTGTATAACCCTGCAGAAAATCTTCTCTGTCGATTACCAACGCTTGGTTTTTAGATGTCTTCCAGGCGAAAGTGCAAGCTGGTAAAATTCTCGCACGGCGGTGCCTGCTCCAAAGTCAGGTTGTAATGGTTTGGCGGGGTGTTGCTGACCATCCACATAAACAGCTAGAAACTCCAGATCGTAATGCTTAAATGCAAAAGGGTTTTATCGTATGCCCCTGTAAAAGCATCATTATCGACCATACCCAATATGATTTGAGCTACTACTCATGCGACTACAGCTGACAATGAAATGTTTCGAGCAGATCAATATTGGTGAGCTATACGAATACTTTAACAAACAGAAAGCGTCAACTCGCCCGTTCTCCTCGATAGATGAATATCTTCTTGTCGGGCAGCTATCACCCCATTAACGTGGTTTTCAAATATCACTGTCTGACATTAAAGCTCGGCACCACTTTGGTAACCTCTGTCGAACCCGGATGGCCTGCGTCGACATCTTTAACGAAAATGTATCTTTACCGCCGGACGGCATTCTTCATCGATAGTAATCGGCCTTTCACGGTAACTTATCGCCAGCGTCGTCAACCTGTGAATAACCTGGTGTCGACCGGTCGGCTAATCCCTCTATGTTTGAACTCTCGGTTATTATGGCAATAACAGTCTTCATTAAATCTGTAATCTTCACCATTGTAAGTGTCAAATAAAGATAAGGAGAGGATTCAATAATGTTTTTCAATAGGTATAAACGAATCGAACCAGAACTGGCTGCTCTTCGGGAACGTATTCAATGCCATGATTCATTTTTAGTTACTAACTATGAACAGTTTCTGGTTTTCTTACCGCTGACCTCCTCCCCTCGTCCGGAGTCTCGTTCATGTATAACCGACAACATCTTATTTATCATTATTAAAGGGTGATCATAACTCTGACAACCGTTTGCAACGGCGTTTTGCTGAGAACGCAGCAGCGGAAAAACCGTGAAGCCCCTGGTGACGTCCCCCGGCGTCGCTTCTTGATTTTTATAGTTTACGCCAGTGAAGTCCATTGTGCGGTTATGCGCCATTTGAGATCGTTTGTTCACGGGCGCAGTCGCCAGTTGTGAACTTTGCGGGCGCCCAATAATACTCCAGTAAATGTTTGTCACTGACGAAGATACTGTCGCGCTGCAGCACTGACGATCGTCATTATATCTCAAAAGCGGCAATATCACCAGATGATATATCAAGCTTCCGATTATGTCTTAGCGATACGCTGGCGATGAACCGGGATCTTTCATTCCGTATGTCGTTGCAGCTACCAGTTTCTTCGACATTACGCAGGTAATATTTATTTACAGATGGTGAACAGGCGCTGTGCGCCATCGCACTTTGTTTTACATAGGTAAAACAGCCAGATATTCCTGCCGGCAGCATTTAACTCGCTGACCAAGTAAAGCGCGAATCATATTTCGGCTTTATCTTCGACTGTTCGTCAACCTGGTGAACCGCATCATCACAATATTGCCATGATCAGGCCAATTCAGCACACCCAGACGCACAAGACATAGGTTTGATAATCTTGTTCTTGTAATTGAACCATTTTGGTAAAATGAAGCGACGCGTAACGTCACATAAAAACCTGGCGCAAATCATGGGCACCGAAATGAAGTCGAGTAACAATGTTTGTTACCGCCAACCAACAGGGCTGTGAATCTGCGGCTTTTCGTAACCCGGCTGTCTTTCGACCACCCGCCGTAAATGCGGCACCAGTCTTTACCATCTTTCTTTGTCTGTAACTCTTTCTGCTAAAAGCTTTGTCACCATCAATATTTTAACTCTTCTTCAAAATGATCCGTCGCGTCGCCATCATATCCAATGGTTGGCAGACTGATGATTGTCGTGTTCTTGTCGATTGAAATCATCTGTGTGACGATTCATAACCATGACAAGACCCATCTTCAACTTCGCGTCGCCATTAATTGCATCTTCTTGCACGTACCCTGGCCATGAAACGACTGATTACTATTTCCATCTACAGGCCTCGTATCACTGCTGTGACAGCCTGTGCTATCGCGAATAATATCTTGTGATGATATTGGCGTTGAGACTATGAGACCGTTAAATAATGCCACATCATCACAACGTTGTGCGCGTTCAATAACGCTTGCGCGGTCAGTCCGTGCTAATGTTAAATGTTCCGGCTGTTTCAGACCAGTTGTTGAAGCTCGTTATTCGCTCACGTCTGTTACCTGATTCCCTCTTGTAGTGGTGGGCATTGATCACCGCCAATCAATCTTTTCTTCGCTTTCTGCTGCATATTACTAAACATCGCCGTAATGAAGAACTGTGACCGTCATTTTCGTGAATATGTGACATCTGGAGTCCATTTAACGTCAACATCAATACTGCATAAACAACGACCTATTCACCACAAATGATGGAAGATATAACGACTGGCTAACCATTTATCATAGCAAATCTGCTCTCAGCCACACCACGTTCAATCTACTCACACCCCAAGCTTGATTTGATAAATTGTCAATATTACTGCTCTGTGCTTTCGTCATGTTCTTTGGGTATTCCACAATAATAAAAGTATCTTTAAAATCAGTATCCTTAATGCGTAGGCGTGGTAAAGTACCAACGTCAACCAATGTCGGCATGGTTGCGTAATCATCATGGGCACCGTCGATCGATGATGCTCAGGTATCGGCATTTTCGAAGACATGACATCACTCACTGGCGGCGCACAATATTGCCGGGTATTTTGTCGTTCAACATTCATTTGAAATGTTTAACAACAAGCTGGCTTCAGTGACAGACACCTGTCATTTCGATCGAACCGATGGTTTCTCACGACTATCATGTTTTTGAACAGTCGGCCGTTTCATTCAATAGGGTTCGTTTGCAAGCTGTTTTGTCGGCGTTAGATCGTTAACCGCCGCAGCATGTTGATTTCACGTTGGTCGTCGTCTCATAAACAATCGAGACGGTATTCCCCCAACGGACCCGGCCGACAACCTTCCAGATCACGGCACCACGGTACGCATCGTTAACCGCAGTTTCACGTATGTTCGGCTCTCTTGGTTTCATTTAACTCAATGATTCTCTGAGATAATTGTCAATCAAATGATTTGCAAAACATGACGACAACGGTTCTTTACGGAGTTTAAACGGTTTACTGAGCCTATTGATATTGAAAAATAACTGTCGGAGATCAAACAAGCTGCGTGCTGAATTGTTGCACTACAACAACATAACTCTTTAACTTGGAAGTGTTCCTGTTGATTTTATGAGTGTTGTGCCGTCCGTTGTTTTCCTTAAACATCCGAAGTATCAAATGGTCATGAAACGTTAGATTAGCAGCCAAGCTCATACCAGCAATAACTGACGTGTGCAAGTCGCTGGTCATTAGTGTCGACGACGAATATTGAAGTCAGCGAGACATCAGTTTGAATGTTGGTTTAATCTTGATCAGTCACGATCTGTGAAGGCGTGATCGCTGCGCCGGGGTCAGAGTGAGCGTTATATTGTGATGCGCATCACACCGACTAACAGACTGTCTATCTTCATTCATGCTGAAACTCATCTTTCACTGGCTCATGGCCATGCTGGCACCTCGCAGACGCCTATTTCGCTGTATGGCATGGTAAGCCACCTGCTGATGGTTATACGGTCTTCTTGAAAAATGATTCGCGAATCTTCCATTGTCCGAATCCTCAAGCTGCAAGCATCTGATCAGCAATGATCTTCGTGACCATCACCGCAGACGAAACAACAGCGGTACAATGTTCTCGAAAAGTCATACACAACGTGGTAGATAATTCATATTTCGAATCTTCTAACGGCAATGGGCGTTCCTGGTATGCCTGAACCTGTTTATCTCGAGGCCATATCTTAATGAAATCTTTACATCATTGTGTGTTTTTCCCGAGTGCTGGAAGCAGCCGTGCACAGTGAAATCTAAAACTACTACGAACAACCTGTTCAAACCTACTACACAACTGCCGATGAAATAGCCATTAGGCTGCCTCATATCACAACAACCTACAACTGCGGAGAAGAAGAAGTGAGCCAGCAATCAAACTCATAAATCAGAGCCTGTGTCACAACATCTCTCCCCTCTTTTATC
>NW_026265607.1:0-7329 GCF_025860055.1 Xyrauchen texanus | reverse complement strand
CGTTCAGTTACGTATTGCTAAGCATTCCCGTTCTGGTCAAAAATGTTCTAATTTGGTACATTGATACTACAGGCCAACAGGAACCCACAAACCAAGAATGGCCAACATTCACCCCTAGGGAGCTACAGGCCATGCCGAAATTCCCATTTTCTGGTCTAAAATGTTCTAATTTGGTACAATGGTACTACAGGCCAACAGGAACCCACAAACCAAGAATGGCCAACATTAAGCCATTAGAGAGCGCTACAGGTAATTCCCAAAAGTCCCATTTTCTGGTCAAACATTTTCTAATTTGGTACATTGATTCTACAGGCCAAAAGGAACCCACAAACCAAGAATGGCCCACATTAAGCCCCTAGGGAAGCTACAGGCCACTCCAAAATTCCCATTTTCTGGTCAAATATTTTCTAATTTTGTACATTGATACTACAGGCCAACAGGAACCCACAAACCAAGAATGGCCCACATTAGGCCATAGGTGGTGCTACAGGCCACGCCCCAAAAAATATTTTCAAAGTGATACCATTTCCACGCCATTTGTCCAATTCTTCTGAAACTTGGTGTACATGCCTCATTTCTCATTGGGAACAAAAAAGCCTCAAGGATCCATAAGGTCGGTATGGATTTTCCTGTACATTGAAAATGTTTAGTTTAGGATTCAGACAAAGACATGTTTTTTGAATTCCTTAATTGGGAGGGTTTATCCCCAACCATCTACTGATCAATTTTAAATGATTTGCCATTTTGAGGAGGAATCCGCATTGCTGCTTGCAGCTATATTTATTATTATTATTATTATTATTCTTCTCCTTGAGCCCCAATAGCTCAAAAGTCACTGGTCAAAAATTTTCTAAATTGGCACATTGATACTCCATGCCAGCGGGTACCCCCAAACCAAGAATGGCCCACATTCAGCCCATAGGTGGCGCTACAGGCCACGCCCAAAAAAACAAAATTCAAAGTGATACAATTTCCACGCCATTTGTCCAAATCTTCTGAAATTTGGTGTACATGCCTCATTCCTCATGGGGAACAAAAAGCCTCAAGAACCCATAACTTCCGCCATGATGGATTTTCCCGTACGTTGAAAATTTGCGAAAACCTACAAAACTCTTCTTCTCCTGAACCGTAGCTCCAATTGACTTGAAATTTGGTACACATGTGTAGAATGGACATCCTTGAAAGCGTTACTTAGGAAAAATGAATACGATACAAAATGGCTGAAAGGAGCGTGTTTATGTAAATGTCCAAATTTTAACAATATATACGTGTCAATAAATCAAATGTAATTTTGACTGATGGTTTTTCAAACCTAACATGCTTAAAGATGACATCACTCTGAAGTACTGTGCAAAGAATGGCCATGCCAAAATTCCCATTTTCTGGTCAAAAATGTTCTAATTTGGTAAATTAATAGTACAGGCCAACAGGAATCCACAAACCAAGAATGACCGACATAAGCCACTAGGGGCACTACAGGACAAGCCAAAATTCCCATTTTCTGGTCAAAAATGTTCTAATTCGATTACAAAGAATAGTACAGGCCAACAGGAATCCACAAACCAAGAATGACCGACATTAAGCCACTAGGGAGCACTACAGGACAAGCCAAAATTCCCATTTTCTGGTCAAAAATTTTCTAATTTGGTACTTTGATACTACAGGCCAACAGGAACCCACATACCAAGTGTGGCCCACATTAAGCCCTTAGAGAGCTACAGGCTACTCCAAAATTTAGTTTTCTGGTCAAAAGCGTTCTAATTTGGTACATTGATACTGCAGGTCAACAGGAACCCTCAAACCAAGAATGGCCAACATTAAGCCCTAGGGAGCACTACAGGCCATGCCGAAATTCCCATTTTCTGGTCAAAAATGTTCTAATTTGGTACATTAATAGTACAGGCCAAAAGGAATCCACAAACCAAGAATGACCGACATTCACCACTAGGTGGCGCTAGAGGCCAAGCCGAAATTCCCATTTTCTGGTCAAAAAGTTATAATTTGGTACATTGATACTACAGGCCAACAGGAACCCACAAACCAAGTATGGCCCACATTAAGCCATTAGAGAGCTACAGGCCACTCCCAAAATTTCGTTTTCTGGTCAAAAATTTTCTAATATGGTACATTGATACTACTGGCCAACAGGAACCCACAAACAAAGAATGGCCAACATTAAGCCCCTAGGGAGCACTAGAGGCCACTTGAAATTCCCATTTTATGGTCAAAAATGTTCTAATTTGGTACATTGATACTACAGGTCAACAGGAACCCTCAAACCAAGAATGGCCAACATTCACCCCTAGGGAGCTACAGGTAATTCCCAAAGTCCCATTTTCTGGTCAAATATTTTCTAATTATGTACATTGATACTACAGGCCAACAGGAACCCACAAACCAAGAATGACCCACATTTGCCCATAGGAGCGCTACAGGCCACGCCCCAAAAAATATTTTCAAAGTGATACCATTTCCACGCCATTTAACCAATTCTTTTGAATCTTGGTGTACATGCCTCATTTCTCATTGGGAACAAAAAGCGCCTCAAGGATCCATAAGGTATGATGGATTTTCCTGTAGACTGAAAATGTTTAGTTTAGGATTCAGACAGAAATACATGTTTTTGGATTCATCCATTGAGAGGTTTAACCCCAACCCTCTACTGATCAATTTGAAATGATTTGCCATTTTGAGGAGGAATCCGCATTGCTGCTTGCAGCTATATTTATTATTATTATTATTATTATTATTATTATTATTCTTCTCCTTGAGCCCCAATAGCTCAAAAAGTCACTGGTCAAAAATTTTCTAAATTGGCACATTGATACTCCATGCCAGCTGGTACCCCCAAACCAAGAATGGCCCACATTCAGCCCATAGGTGGCGCTACAGGCCACGCCCAAAAAACAAAATTCAAAGTGATACAATTTCCACGCCATTTGTCCAAATCTTCTGAAATTTGGTGTACATGCCTCATTCCTCATGGGGAACAAAAAAGCCTCAAGAACCCATAACTTCCGCCATGATGGATTTTCCCGTACGTTGAAAATTTGCGAAAACCTACAAAACTCTTCTTCTCCTGAACCGTAGCTCCAATTGACTTGAAATTTGGTACACATGTGTAGAATGGACATCCTTGAAAGCGTTACTTAGGAAAAATGAATCACGATACAAAATGGCTGAAAGGGCGTGTTTATGTAAATGTCCAAATTTTAACAATATATACGTGTCAATAAATCAAATGTAATTTTGACTGATGGTTTTCAAACCTAACATGCTTCAAGATGACATCACTCTGAAATACTGCTAAAGAATGGCCAACATTAAGCCCTTAGAGCGCTACAGGCCATGCGAAATTCCCATTTTCTGGTCAAAAATGTTCTAATTTGGTACAATGATACTACAGGCCAACAGGAACCCACAAACCAAGAATGGCCGACATTCAGCCACTAGGGAGCTAAAGGCCACGCCAAAATTCCCATTTTCTGGTCAAAAATGTTCTAATTTGGTACATTGATACTACAGGCCAACAGGAACCCACAAACCAAGAATGGCCAACATTCAGCCACTAGGGAGCTACAGGCCATGCCGAAATTCCCATTTTCTGGTCAAAAATGTTCTAATTTGGTACATTGATACTACAGGCCAACAGGAACCCACAAACCAAGAATGGCCAACATTAGCCCTTAGGGAGCACTACAGGCCATTCCGAAAGTCCCATTTTCTGGTCAAACATTTTCTAATTTGGTACATTGATTCTACAGGCCAACAGGAACCCACAAACCAAGAATGGCCCACATTCAGCCCCTAGGGAGCACTACAGGCCACTCCAAAATTCCCATTTTCTGGTCAAATATTTTCTAATTTTGTACATTGATACTACAGGCCAACAGGAACCCACAAACCAAGAATGGCCCACATTTTGCCCATAGGTGGTGCTACAGGCCACATCCCAAAAAAATATTTTCAAAGTGATACAATTTCCACGCCATTTGTCCAAATCTTCTGAAATTTGGTGTACATGCCTCATTTCTCATTGGGAACAAAAAAGCCTCAAGGATCCATAAGGTCTGTATTGATGGATTTTCCTGTACATTGAAAATGTTTCGTTTAGGATTCAGACAGAAATACGTGGTTTTTGGATTCATCCATTGAGAGGGTTTAACCCCAACCCTCTACTGATCAATTTTAAATGATTTGCCATTTTGAGGAGGAATCCGCATTGCTGCTTGCAGCTATATTTATTATTATTATTCTTCTCCTTGAGCCCCAATAGCTCAAAAGTCACTGGTCAAAAGTTTTCTAAATTGGCACATTGATAGTCCATGCCACTGGTACCCCCAAACCAAGAATGGCCCACATTCGCCCATAGGTGGCGCTACAGGCCACGCCCAAAAAAATATTTTCAAAGTGATACCATTTCCACGCCATTTGTCCAAATCTCCAGAAACTTGGTGTACATGCCTCATTTCTCATGGGGAACAAAAAGCCTCAAGAACCCATAACTTCCGCCATGATGGATTTTTCCGTGCGTTGAAAATTTGCGAAAACCTACAAAACTCTTCTTCTCCTGAACCGTAGCTCCAATTGACTTGAAATTTGGTACACATGTGTAGAATTGAAGTCTTTGAAAGCGTTACTTAGGAAAAATGAATACGATACAAAATGGCTGAAAGAGCGTGTTTATGTAAATGTCCAAATTTTAACAATATATACGTGTCAATAAATCAAATGTAATTTTGACTGATGGTTTTCAAACCTAACATGCTTCAAGATGACATCACTCTGAAGTACTGCGCAAAGAATGGCCAACATTCAGCCCCTAGGGAGCTACAGGCCATGCCGAAATTCCCATTTTCTGGTCTAAAATGTTCTAATTTGGTACAATGGTACTACAGGCCAACAGGAACCCACAAACCAAGAATGGCCGACATTAGCCACTAGGGAGCTAAAGGCCACGCCAAAATTCCCGTTTTCTGGTCAAAAATGTTCTAATTTGGTACATTGATACTACAGGCCAACAGGAACCCACAAACCAAGAATGGCCAACATTCACCCCTAGGGGCGCTACAGGCCATGCCGAAATTCCCATTTTCTGGTCTAAAATGTTCTAATTTGGTACAATGGTACTACAGGCCAACAGGAACCCACAAACCAAGAATGGCCAACATTCAGCCATTAGGGAGCGCTACAGGTAATTCCCAAAAGTCCCATTTTCTGGTCAAACATTTTCTAATTTGGTACATTGATTCTACAGGCCAAAAGGAACCCACAAACCAAGAATGGCCCACATTCAGCCCCTAGGGGCGCTACAGGCCACTCCAAAATTCCCATTTTCTGGTCAAATATTTTCTAATTTTGTACATTGATACTACAGGCCAACAGGAACCCACAAACCAAGAATGGCCCACATTCGACCATAGGTGGTGCTACAGGCCACGCCCCAAAAAAATATTTTCAAAGTGATACCATTTCCACGCCATTTGTCCAATTCTTCTGAAACTTGGTGTATATGCCTCATTTCTCATTGGGAACAAAAAAGCCTCAAGGATCCATAAGGTCCGGTATGGATGTTCCTGTACATTGAAAATGTTTCTTTTAGGATTCAGACAAAGACATGTTTTTTTGAATTCCTTAATTGGGAGGGTTTATCCCCAACCATCTACTGATCAATTTTAAATGATTTGCTATTTTGAGGAGGAATCCGCATTGCTGCTTGCAGCTATATTTATTATTATTATTCTCCTTGAGCCCAAATATCTCAAAAAGTCACTGGTCAAAAATTTTCTAAATTGGCACATTGATACTCCATGCCAACGGGTACCCCCAAACCAAGAATGGTCCACATTCGCCCATAGGTGGCGCTACATGCCACGCCCAAAAGTAATATTTTCAAAGTGATACCATTTCCACACCATTTGTCCAAATCTTCTGAAACTTGGTGTACATGCCTCATTTCTCATGGAGAACAAAAAAGCCTCAAGTACCCATAACTTCCACCATGATGGATTTTCCCGTACGTTGAAAATTTGCGAAAACCTACAAAACTCTTCTTCTCCTGAACTGTAGCTCCAATTGACTTGAAATTTGGTACACATGTGTACAATGGAAATCCTTGAAAACGTTACTTAGGAAAAATGAATACGATACAAAATGGCTGAAAGGGGCGTGTTTATGTAAATGTCCAAATTTTAACAATATATATGTGTCAATAAATCAAATGTAATTTTGACTGATGGTTTTTCAAACCTAACATGCTTCAAGATGACATCACTCTGAAGTACTGCGCAAAGAATGGCCAACATTCACCCCTAGGGGGCGCTACAGGCCAAGCCGAAATTCCCATTTTCTGGTCAAACATTTTCTAATTTGGTACATTGATACTACAGGCCAACAGGAACCCACAAACCAAGAATGGCCAACATTCGCCACTAGGGGGCACTAAAGGCCACGCCAAAATTCCTATTTTCTGGTCAAAAATGTTCTAATTTGGTACATTGATACTACAGGCCAACAGGAATCCACAAACCAAGAATGACCGACATTCGATCCCTAGGGGGCGCTACAGGCCAAGCCGAAATTCCAGTTTTCTGGTCAAAAATGTTCTAATTTGGTACATTGATACTACAGGCCAACAAGAATCCACAAACCAAGAATGGCCGACATTCGCCCCTAGGGGGCGCTACATTCAATGCCGAAATTCCCATTTTCTGGTCAAAAATGTTCTTATTTGGAACATTGATACTACATGCCAACAGGAACCCACAAACCAAGAATGGCCCACTTTCGCCCATAGGGGGCGCTACATCCATCCATCCATCCATCTTCAACCGCTTATCCGAAGTCGGGTCGCGGGGGCAGCTGCTCCAGCAGGGGGCCCCAAACTTCCCTATCCCGAGCCACATTAACCAGCTCTGACTGGGCGACCCCGAGCGTTCCGGGCCAGTGTGGAGATGTAATCTCTCCACCTAGTCCTGGGTCTTCCCGAGGCCTCCTCCCAGCTGGACGTGCCTGAAACACCTCCCTAGGGAGGCGGCCAGGGGCATCCTTACCAGATGCCCAAACCACCTCAACTGACTCCTTTCAACGCAAAGGAGCAGCGGCTCTACTCCGAGCTCCTCACGGATGACTGAGCTCCTCACCCTATCTCTAAGGGAGAAGCCCGCCACCCTTCTGAGGAAGCCCATTTCGGCCGCTTGTACTCGCGACCTAGTTGTTTCGGTCATGACCCAACCTTCATGACCATAGGTGAGGGTAGGAACGAAAATTGACCGGTAGATCGAGAGCTTTGCCTTTCGGCTCAGCTCTCTTTTCGTGACAACGGTGCGA